>NC_034409.1:72059129-72113670 GCF_002078875.1 Numida meleagris
TCTATGATTCTATGATTCTATGATTCTATGATTCTATGATTCTATGATTCTATGATTCTATGATTCTATGATTCTATGATTCTATGATTCTATTCCAAAAATATAACATTATAAAACACTGCTGCGTGACCTAGAAGATGTTTGGGATTTGCTTTCCTTGAGTCATTGCAAGTGATGTTGTACAGAAGTGTAGACCTCAGGACTTCTGGGGAACATTTCGGGGGTGGCTTAACGGTAAAACATCTGAACATGAGGTGTTAGCTTGCATGACTGCTCTTAAAATCTCTTTTCCGTCATTTGCACATTTACTTTCTTCCTTGTATAGAACTGTTCAACATTAGTCTTTCTGGATAGCATTTTCCTGTTTTGTTTCCAACACTAACTGCACAACTAGTAGCCCAGGACTTCGAATGATTTGAAAGATGTACACAATTGTTAATCTGCAGCTTTCTTCTTAAGATCTCTTAAGTAGTCTCTCTCTTATTTTAGATACAATACTATTGAATTGGTTTTAAATGATGGTAAAATGCTAATAGAGTGGATGACTACCTATTGGCCTTGACAGAGGTTATACAGTACTTGTTTTTATTTCTTTTTAAAAGTGTGTTTCTTTCTAAACGAGCCATTATTAGTCTTACAGAAAGGCAAAAACAATATGTTTGTTAGAGTTGTATGTAGAAAGGCCAATAAGAACATTTGAATAATACAACAGGAATTTTTGTAGGAGAAGTTATGTAGTTTTGGTTTCTGTTCTGCACAGATATAGCAAAAGTCAAGCAAAAATTTCAAGAAAGTTTTAAAAATTTAGGCTTTGTTTCAATAATCCCTGAGTACAGTGCCTCATACTCAAGGCTCAATGTATACTGTGCAAGAAGATTTCATAGAAGAGACTGATATCAGAATTGAGGAAGGGGAAGCAAAAAAGCTTCTTCATACTCTGTGCAAAGGGAATGCAGAGTGAGATGTAAGACTTGATGGCATGTTTTTCTAAAGAGCAACTTGATAAAATGAAAGCATGCACTTTAACTTGCGAGATGGAATCGTAAAATAGAACGTACATGGAAAAGCAAGGAAAAAAGTGAAATTACTGAGATCTATTAAGTGTAGGGGGAGAAGAAAGAAGGAATCAAATGTGAGATTGAGCTGGCAATTTGGTATCTTCATTAGCATCAGTGGAAAAGAAGGATTTTGATGCATGTATTCTCATCGTACTGAGTTTTTTCAGCATATAGAGGTTGCATGGCCATCCAGTGTGATATGGTAGAAAAGCATTAAGTAATACAGAATGGAAAAGATTGTAGGGGAAAGCTATAGTTTGTGAGTGAGTAGTACAAACATTAGCAGAAATTATGGCAAGATATATGACTGCCAAGGTGTAAACAAGGAAGAAGGAATCTAAGGGTGATGTTTAGTGGCACCATTATAAAAAGAGAATTTGATGTAAAAATAGTGAGAACAATCTGTGTAGACACTTACATGAAAAACCTCCAGCACAGAATAAGCAGTTTTTAAATCATAGGGACAGGTTTTCATTGACTTCACTTTACTTAAAACCAAACCGCAATAGGAGTTGCTTAAAACAGCATACGTTATATTTCACATAGATACTAGTTCATGACGTTACCCTTACCTTTCAGCTGAAATGCAAAGACTTTGTTTGCTCCAAGTAGTTTAGTTTTCAAATTTAGTTCTGGGGTATAAACAGTAACAGTTTCTCCGAAATGAGCACATTTTTGCCTTGTACCAGTCCTTAGTATTTATTTACAGAGCTATAGGCGATAAGTTTCTTACATTAAATATACAGTGTGCTGAATAACTTAATCCCATGAAAAGCATTATTTGCCAGTTTCTGTCTCATTAAATACTCCGTCTTGTTTCATAGTGGCATTTAGCTGCTGAACTTTTGAAATATAGCATGAAACATAACATAACATAACATAACAGGAAGCAAGTTTGCTTTTTTTTTTCCTTCTTTTTTAAGAAGTGGAGTTTATTCTTCTCTTGCTCTAGTAAAGCAGTGTTTCTATGGGAAATCAATGACTGAACCAACACAAAAGTTCATTCAACTTCTCATGCCGCTGCTGTGTATGGGACTTGAAGAATTAGTCAATGAGGTAACATCTCTAAGGACAAGACAAAAATGAATTCTGATTTTGCAATATCTCATCAATTGGGCTATATTTTTAAATGTGTAACGCCTTTGATTTATTCCATGACATTTTTTCCAGCATATAGTATCTTTAGTGCAAGAAGTTAAGAGTAATCTTATGGTTCGTTTTGATCAAAGAGTTTTAAGAATTATTCATATTCTGTACATTCTACAATCCCAAAAGTAACCCCTATTTCACTTTCATTGTCTCCAGTAAGTCTCTGAATGCTGGAAATAAATACTTGCATCTATGCAGAAGATTTGAGGGGATGGAAAGGTGGGTCTATTTTGTTCAGGTGACAGTCATAAAGTCTAGAAGGCTGGTCAGCTTTTGAGTTACGAGACTGCAGTCATGCTTGCATGAAGGTACTGTCAACTACCTTTTCATTAGATTTCAGAAGAAAAGCAGCAGTAAAGCTCCTAGAAGAGCTGGGAAAACAAGTCATGAATTAGGTATGTTCTAGCACTACCCTGTGAGCAGCAGCAGCCTGGAGCCAGCCAGGTCTCCAGCATGCCCAGGGACGTCCACACTCGTCCAAAGAACTCCAGAGAGGACTTCCAGGGTTCTCTGCCTGTGTTTGCATATCAAAGCCTGCAGCCCAGAAATGAGGCCAGTGTTTTAGTTTGCTATCATTGTTCCCATGCCATTTATGCATTTTTCCATTCAGCATACGGATTGCTTCCTTGGAGAGAGGTCCTAAGGTAGGGAATGTGGACAAGAACTACCAGAGGGGTTTATTCTTAGAGAGTTTCTTGTTCACCAGCCTGCAAACCTGATTTCATAGCAATCTTCTCTTTATGCTTACCATGAATCTCACATCTATTTTTGAAGAATAGCACGGCTTCAACAATGTTTCTGTTCTGCTGGCTGAAGTTGCTGTACCAATGAGTGTAGTGCAGCCGAAAGCTGAGGAGAGAACTGAAGCTTCTTTTCCACTATCAGTGTACATAGCTAGGTCTAGCCTATTATGTAAAGCTGTGTAGCACCACAGATCATATTTATTAGTGATTAAAGGCTGTCGTGTTTCATGCTGAGCTAAATGTATGCAGGGAACACTGCTGCATGGACTGAGTACCTCATGAATTCCTACTTTGTATGTCTAAGTCATAGACATAGGAACTGAGATGCTGTTGTCACGTGAACTGATGGTGGTTATGGAGTACTGTGTCCAGGCCTGGGGCCCCCAGCACAAGAAAGATGCAGAGCTCTTGGATCGAGTGCAGAGGAGGGCCACCAAGATGATCAGAGGGCTGGAGCATCTCTCCTACGAGGAAAGGTTGAGGGAACTTGTTAGTTTGGAGAAGAGAAGGCTCCGGGGAGACCTCATTGTGGCCTTCCAGTACTTGAAGGGAGCGTATAAACAGGAGGAGGAACGATAGTTCACAAGGGTGGATAGCGATAGTTCAAGGAGGAATGGTTTTAAACTGAGACAGGGGAGGTTAAGGTTAGATATTAGTAGGAAGTTTTTCACTCAGAGGGTAGTAAAGCACTGGAACAGGTTGCCCAGGGAGGTTGTGGATGCCCTGTCTCTGGACATATTCAAGGCCAGACTGGACGTGGCTCTGGGCAGCCTGGTCTAGTGGTTGGCGACCCTGCACTTGGCAGGGGGCTTGAAACTCGATGATCTTTGAGGTCCTTTTCAACCCAGGCCATTCTATGATTCTATGATTTTATGATTCTATGGGTAGAGTAAGAAATCCAGACATATAAGTAACTAAATTAATAGAAAAGGTGCTTATGAGAATGTTGTTATCAGGATTTTGTTATCAACATAGGTTTTTTGGAAGTCTACTCCTAGACCTGAACCTCTGAATAATACCTGAAAGGAACTTTTCTTAGTGCTCTTTGTGGAATTCATTTTAGTTACTCATAAAAATGTGAGGAGAACATCATGTTATAATAAAGTGCAAAAGAAAAATATTGCCCAGTTTCACTCTCACATCCTATGGCAATACATGATTCTCTAATACTTGCAGAGATTTAATATCAATTCGAGAGACAGAAAGTTGCTTCCAGTATGGGATAGCATTCAGAATGCATACTGCAACTGAGGTTTTAGATCTAATGCTTATGGCTGGAGTTTCTTTCATTGGCCCCCTGACAACATGTGAATAAGCATAGCAATATAGAATAAAAATATTCACCTCCAAGAAGGCAATAGTAAAGCTTTTCTTCAATTCTTACTTTTTCAAACAGTCCCTCATATTAGAGACAGTGAAACTAAGTCAGAGGAACTACATTTACAGAATTCTTGTGTAGAGTTAAAATATACTGCTAAATTCAGCTGAATGCATACCTTGCTGAAATACATAGTCTCTTCCTTCTAGATAATTGCATCCAGACAGAATAGAACACTATCTCCTGAATCTATCTTTTCCTGGCTAACAGGGAATGTCTCTGTTGGCTGGAGACTAGCAAATGTGACTCCCATCTTCAAGAAGGGCCAGAAAGATGATCCTGGTAGCTATAGACCTACCAGTTTCACCCCAGTGCCAGGAAAGGTTATGGAACGGATAATCTCAGGAGACATCATGGATCAGTAAGGTCAACCAGGGGATCAGGTCCAGTCAGCATGGGTTTATGAATGGTAGATCCTGTTTGACAAACCTGATTTCGTTCTATGACAAGGTGACCTGCTTAGTGGATGAAGATGTGGTCTACCTGGACTTCAGTAAGGCCTTTGACACTGTCCCCCACAGCATCCTTGTGGAGAAGCTGGCTGCCCATGGTTTGGATGGGCATATGCCCTGCTGCGTGAAACACTGGCTGGATGGCCAGGCCCAGAGAGTTGTGTTCAATGGAGTTAAATCCAGTTGGCGGCCAGTCACGAGCGGTGTCCCCCAGGGCTCGGTGCTGGGGCTGCTCCTATTCAACATCTTTATCAATGATCTTGATGAGGGGATTGAGTGCACCCTCAGTAAGTTTGCAGACGACACCAAGTTGGGAGAGAGTGTTGATCTGCCAGAGGGTAGAAAGGCACTACAGAGGGACCTGGATAGACTGCATCGATGGGCCGAGGTAAACTGTATGAGTTTCAATAGGGCCAAGTGTCGGGTCCTCCACTTTGGTCACAACAACCCCAGGCAACCCTACAGGCTTGGGGAGGAGTGGCTGGAAAGCTGCCTGATGGAAAGGGACCTCGGTGTGCTAATGGACAGTCGGCTGAATGTGAGCCAGCAGTGTGCCCAGGTGGCCAAGAAGGCCAATGGCATCCTGGCTTGTATCAGGAATGTTGTGGTGAGCAGGACTAGGGAAGTAATCCTGCCCCTGTACTTGGTGTTTGTGAGGCCTCACCTTGAGTACTGTGTTCAGTTTTGGGCGCCTCAGTACAGAAAGGACATGGAGGTGCTGGAGCAGGTCCAAAGAAGGGCAACAAGGCTTGTGAAAGACTTGGAGAATATGCCCTATGAGGAGCGACTAAAGGAACTGGGGCTGTTTAGTCTGGGGAAGAGGAGACTGAGGGGAGTCCTCATTGCTCTCTTCAAATACCTGAAAGGTGATTGCAGTGAGAGCGGGGTTGGTCTGTTCTCAGTGGTGACAGGTGACAGGACAAGGGGAAATGGCCTCAAGTTGCGCCAGAGGAGGTTTAGGTTGGATATCAGGACAAACTTCTTTACAGAAGGGGTTGTTAAGCACTGGAACAGGCTCCCCAGGGAGGTGGTTGAGTCACCATCCCTGAATGTGTTTAAAAACCGTTTGGATGTGGTGCTCAGGGACATGATTTAGCGGTGGGTTGTTAGAGCAGTATGGTTAGGTTGCGGTTGGACTTGATGATCTTGAAGGTCCTTTCCAACCTATTCTATAAAAATACCAGGCAAGTTGCTAGACAAATACTGCCAAAATTTCCTACCGAAAAATCTCTGCAGCATGCTCTTTCCCTGTTCCTTTGAAAGAAATCTCTGTGGCTAGCATTTCTAGTTCAAAAAGTTACAGAAGGAGGTCAGGGTGGGGAAAGGGTACATGTCAAAGTATTTGTCAAGCTCATGAATCTCCTGTGGGAGGCTAAAGCCAGTTGTTATCACAAAAGTAATGCTCATCTGAAAACCGGAGTCCATTCAATAGCCTCACACTTCTGAAAAACATAGTTTTGTCAGGACAAGCATGGGGTTCTTGAATGTCCTAGCAGTTAAATGCTGTCTTGGCTTTCTCAATATGTGAAAGAGATTTCATGTAATCTGTGCTGAAAGCTTCGAAAACTCATTTATTAACTCATTATTAACTCATGATTCCTTCCAAGTAGTCCCGTTATTAATTTGGTCAGAAAGCTTGGAGCGTAACTGAGAGTTGATGTCTTATAGGGAAGTAGCATAACTTCAGTTGTAAGTAATTTAACTGAAGAATTAAAATGTTTGCCAGTACAAAGAAAAGATCGGTATATCAGAAGGGAAAATAACAGTTCTGAGACTGATAACGTATTGCTTAACCTTGCACTTTGTAATTATAGTTACTTAATGATTACAGCTTTGATTCTGTTATAGCTGCTTGTAGTTTCCAGTCTTCTTCCTCTTTTCAATTCATCCGTGGTATTGCTCTCCATTGCAAATCTTTGTTTCCAGCCATATACATATGTTGCTAGGATGAAGATTTTGTTGTGCCTTTCACTCACCTTACCTTATCTCTTCTGACCAGACTAGTTTTGCCTTTAGAAAGAAGTAAAATTATCAGTTACTCAAAAACAATGCTATCAGAAGGAGCAGTGCCTGCATACAGAGGTTTATTATTTAAGAGAAGTTTGATTACAGAAAATAAGTTTTTTGTTTTTTTTTGTTTTTTTTTTTAATGTAACAAGCCCTGGGCTGTACCACATGCTCTTAAAACAAACAGAGCTGTGTGCTGCGCATCTAACTTCAGTGTAATAGATTGCACTGCTGACTGTATCCTGGGCTGCATAACAAGAGTGGTGGCTAGAGGGGTGAGGCAGGTGATTATGCCCCTCTGCTCTGCCCTTGTGAGGCCCCATCTGGAGTACTGTGTCCAGGCCTGAGGCCCCTAGCAAAGGAGGGATGTGGAGCTGTTGGAGCAGTGCCAGTGGACGGCCACAAGGATGATCAGAGGGCTGAACATCTCTCCTGCGAGGAAAAGCTGAGGGAGACGAGCTTGTTGAGCCTGGAGAAGAGAAAGCTCTGAGGAGATCTTGCTGTGGCCTTCCAGTACTCAAAGGGAACTTGTAAACAGAAAGGAGACAGACTTTTTACATAGGTAGATTGTGATAGGACAAGGGGGAATGTCTTTAAACTAAAAGGAGGGAGATTTAGGTTAGATGTTATGAGGAATATTATAATCAGAAGGAGGTGGGGCACAGAAACAGGCTGCCCAGAGAAGCTGAGAATGCCCCATCTCTGGAAGTGTTTATGGCCAGGTTGGATGGGGCCCTGGAAAGCCTGATCTAATGGCTGGCAACCCTGCCCATGGCATGGAGATGGAACAAGATGATCTTTAAGGTCCTCTCCAACCCAATACATCCTATGATTCTATGGGGTTTTTTTTACAGTCTTTTAAAAATGTTTTGCATTATGACAAAGGCTGGGAGATGTTACTGCAGTGTCATCTGAACTTCTAAACACAAAATAAATCTCATTGTTATCATTTACTTTTGTTTGCTGTTCTTGTTTCCCATTCTGAAGTTTCTCAAACATTAAGTAAGTGTTTAAAAGCTTACTAACTGAAATACTTGATGCTATTTTTGAAACAGATTCTTAATGGGGTCCATTAACTATCTCAAACTTCTGAAATTCACTATTGTCAGAGTGCAAAATTTTGCTTATAGACAGAAAATGCTACTAAGTGCATTTTTTTATATTCATATTGTAAACTTCTGTGAAGCGAATGTAAAGATACCTAAACTACACAGTAGAGAAGGGCTTCTGATAATGCAATATGTTTGAATTGTACATTCATAGGTATAACTTCTTCTTGAGATCTGAGTGATGTAACTGAAATTTAATAACTTTTTAAAAAGTGCTCCTGGAAAACTGAGCAAACAACAGTTTGTACTGCTATATGTCATAAAGATTCTATTTTGACTCTTTCAATCACTTCATAAGAAATCCTTCATGTTATATATCAACAGGGGACTACTTTGTTTTTGAGTGCAAAACCAATATAAAATTTGAAAATAAAGCCACAGCCATTAATCAAGATGCAGCCAATATATTTAAAATAAAATAACACATAGAAAAGACAGAATGAAATATAAAGGTGCAATAAATTTCAGTCTATTATAGGTTTACATCAAAAGTAACTAACATTTATCTATTTATCAGTAACTGCATGTGTGACAAAGATGCAATAAAATCTTTTGTAAAAAGATGTAATCTTGCCATTGCTATGACTGTAACACAAATGGGTCGTCAAGACGATTCTCCCCAAGTATGTTTTTCTTCAAGTCACGAAGGTAGAAATCATGGTAAATGTCTCAAATTAGTAGTGTTAATTTACCCAGTATTTAATGGTGCAAAATGTGAGGTTTTCACAGCTGTCATATGCTTATGAGAATGAATTAGCTTACTTGTGTTTATCAAGACAACAGCAATTTTATAAATGTGAACAGAAAAAACGGCAACCTGAATCTTTTTGATAGAATTAGACATTTGGAAAACTTAGTGCATTTAGAAACGTCAGCTTTCCCTTGCTTTATATTACATTTCTCATATTATGGCCAGTTTATCACTTTTGGCAGCAATTCTTATCCTAGTCAGATGTAGAATACTACAGAGTTTTATGCTTCTGCCTAAGATTTCCATCATGTTTATGCTGCTTCCAGATACTTTACTTCTAAATTTGGTTTTCAATTACCATTTTTATGCTGTGACATCCATGTGTTGAGAATTTATTTCTGTTCATGTTGAAGAAGCAGTCTTGGAAAGCACTTATCAGATGGTCTGTATTACAAATTGATATAACACTTACTAGCAGAAACAAGAATATAGTCTCAAAAGCATGCAGGTATAAGACTTGCTAAAAAAAAAAAAGGTTACATGTGTCATTTTTCATCTCAGGCAATATCCGTCTGTGGGAGAAGACTGTAGAAATTTACCGAGATTAAATAAATATGTGCTTTTCTATGGAAATTATTTTAAAAATGTATATATTTCATTACTGTGCTTTTGTTTTAGAGCCATTTAATTGATCGTCTCTAATTTGTTATTGGCCAGAACTGCAGCATGCAACCATTGGTAGTTAACTGCATAATGAATACTATAGTGTATTTTCATGAGAGCTGTAGTACATATTGTAGTATGTAGTGCATATATGTTAGAATTGGTTATTAATACCTGTTATTTTGAAAGCAATATGAAATACTTTGTCTTACTCTTTGCAGTTAGAGTTCATAGTAGTACAGTAGTAAGCTTAAAATACTTCAGCAAATAAGAATTGACAGAATGAATGAATACTCAGTTTAAACAGCTCATAAAAAATGGAGGATGGAAAATGACCGACTGGTTTATCTTTTTATTTTTATACACAAACATATATGCTTGTGTACATATACATGTATACATAAGCATACACCTTTCTTCCTGACTGAAGTTGAATATTATGGCAAGTGCTGAGCAGCAAAGGTGTATATGGTGCAAAGAAACTTTGGTCACAATGTGTACAGACATGACAATATTTCTTGAAGCAGCACTTGTGCTGCTAGTTTCAGTGACAAAGCCTGTGTGCTCTTATCTTCTACGTGCATTCAACACACTGATGGCACGTTAGGGCACTGAGTAAATAATAAACACAAATTGTTTGAAAGAAGAAGAATGTGAATGGAAACACTCCACATGGATTTATCAAGGTTACACTAATTGCCTTCTATGATAAAACAGCTGGATGAGGCTGTGGATGAGGAAGGGAGAGTGGTAGATGTAATTTATCATAACTTCAGCAAGACTTTTTTAACAAAGTCTCCCAAGTATCCTTGTGTCCAATATAGGCATCCAGGCATCCTTGGCTGTATTTGCTAGAGCATAGTCAGTAGACTGAGGGAAGATACTAACCTTCCCCCTTACATAGCATTCTTTAGTCTTCATCTAGAAAACTCCATCAAGTTTATGGCCTTTACATAAAAGAAAGGCACTGGTAAACAGTGGAGTTCATCAAAGGGCCATGAAGATGACTGGGGCTTCTGCTTATGTCCTAGAAGGAATGGATATGGGAACTGGGTCTGTTGTGCCCAGAATAAAGCTTTGGAGACAGAGGGTGTCTAATAGCAGCCTTTCAGTATCCAGGAGGAGGTTATTGAGACTTAACAGCAGTGGATGGTGAGAGGACATAGAGACAACAAATGTAAATTGAAAGGAGAGGTTCAGACTCAATGTAAGGAAAGCTTTTTCACCATGAGGGCAGCCAAACAGTGGAACAAGCTTCCTAGGGAGGTTGTGGTGTCCCCACACTTAGAGGATTTCAAACCCAACTGGATGAATGTAACTTACTGTTTGTCCCTATGTTGAGCAGGAGGTGGGACTAGAGACTTCCTGAGCTCCCTTCCAAACCCAAATGCTCTTTGAATCTGTATTAACTTTTTGAAATGTTTGCAGCTGCATATAGCTGGAGAATAATTCTTCTTTATCATTCCTCCTTCTATGATGGGAAGACATTTCTTCTGAAAGCTTTCTGAGATGTTGCTTAATGAGAATGCCTTTATGAGAGCGCTTTCACAAAGAGGTTACAGAGAGTTGAAATCTGGAGCCTAGTTCTGTACCACACCCTGAGTTGCCTATAGATCTGTGCCTCAGGCACAAGCTCCAGCAACTTTCTCATGGGGAAGAAGAGTTGAGCCCATTTTACCATGAGGCCAAGGAATAGCCTTCCTTCCATTAAAACTGGAAGGAGTGTGACTCAGGCTGTCCTTAGCGAGTCCATCTGTCCTCAGGTCACTGTAAAATGCCTGGTATGGGACCAAACATGTAGGCTTCTTGAGCAAGAGTCCCAAATTCACATACATTAAGGGCAGGTGACACTGCAGATAGCCCCAGCTAAGGTTAGGTTTTGATTTCTGAGTGTGTGCTGCCATGTGGTGAAATGATCTTATGGAGCTGGGTCAGAGAGCATGTCGGCTTCTCCGCCTTTTCCTGTCTCTGTTTCCATACCCAAATTGCTCTCCTAATTTGTATATTTTGATTTATGCTTCTTTTTCAAAATATGCTATTCTTAAGAACGTTAAATACCTTATGTATTTCCATATGTAAAATTTAAAAATGTATGTGTATGTTTTCTTGGCTAGGAACACTTAGCAAAAAAAAAGTCCTTTTGCCAATATAGAATGAAAATGACTGTGTATTTGACATGAAAGTACTACTGTGATTCTAAAATTTAGTAATGTGTATAGAAGTAATTTCACTTCTGATCCAGTTTGCTATATTTTTATGTCTGTTTAGAATGAAAAGTACACAGCTCTTTTGGGGTTCAGTTTTCATCTCTTTATTTCTCCAAGTTCATTGTTAAGAGACTTTCTGTAACTAACAGTTGTCAGTGTGTTATTTAACTTCCAGCTTAACTGGTTTACAAGAAAGATATGACTTCATATGTTTCTGGTTTGATCTGTCATTTAGGAAGGCTTCTAGCACCTAATCCAAAACCCACTGAAACCTCTGGAATTATTTTTTTCATTAACTTCAGTGAACATATGCTCACCTTTTCAGCAATCCAGAATGCAATATGTTCAGGTGTTTTGTTTTGTTGGTTTTTTTTTTTTTCTGTGAGAAACACAAGATATTTTTCAGATGTAAATCAGGATAGTCTTCTTTCTGTCCAAGAAAATGAAAGTAGTAGGAAGCAACATGGTTAAGCTACTCAGGCCAGCATTGCCAAATTCTTCTCAGAACAACTTTAGAAGGTATGAGCAGAATCATGCCAAGATGACTCATCATAGGGTCATCCCAAAATTCAGCATTCATCTACCAAGAAGGCACCTGATGTGCATTTTGGCAACATCAAGAAACACATATAGTTAAGCCTCAAGTTATGCCCCATTTAGTGTTCCTCCCTTTGTCTGCAATTAGATTAGAAAACGTGGTAATCCCACCACAGTACCTATGTCATCCTTTCATCTACATGACTCAATAGTGTAGGAGAGAATGGAAAGTGTGCAGAAATTTTTGGCAATAAAATGGGAGTTCTTTATTTTTTCCACATATACAAAACTAGAGTGCCTAAACATATGCGTATACAGACATGAAAGAACAGGTGATATACTGTAACTTGTGAGGCAGTGGATGACTAGCTGTTAATATTATGATTTGAGCAATAGATTTTCTCAATGTTTTTACTGAGTTTACAGTAAAGTTTATTTTATGCCAAATATTTGCAGTTTGTTTTCAGTATGATTTTCTTTACCAAGAGCTTTTCTGAACAAGTCAGTACAGTAGCACTTACATGATGTTGTAAAGAAGGAGCAATTTTCACCTTTTTATTGAACCACTTTTTCTGTCGAGGGATTCCTGGTTTTGAGGAAAGCTTCTAGGTGACAGTGTTACTTAACCAAAATCATGATATTACATGTTTCTGCCTACTCCTTTATTCTTTAAGACAGAAGTATTAAGTGCAAATTTCTATCATCTTAATTAAATGTTTTAAAAATTTGCTTTTTACAGTAAAATGAGTGCTATCTGTGAAAATTTCTTTTATTACTATGTTTATGAGCTTCTACAGCACCAAATCATCCCTCATGCATGAGGATTCATTCTGAAAGAGTTACACACATTTAGACAATTCCTAACTTTTGTCTTCGGGAGACTGCAATAACTGGGAGGACCTGACTTTAATACAGTAAGAGGAAATAATTCCTTTCCCAGCTTTGTTGTAGACGTCTTTGTGCATAACATTGATTAAATTACTTATCTGTAATTTGTATCGGTATCAGTTTTGTAATCTGTAAAAAATACAAGAAACCCTTTGTAAAGCATATAAGTATCCTGGTGCAAAATTAAAGCCTGCTCTGAGGTCTGCCTGGCCCTGTGAGCTCCCATGGGGATCCCATCAGGGACTCTTGAGATCAGGCTGCCCTCCACTAACCCTCTTAATATGGTTTATGCAGTCCCATGCATCCCATCTCCTCTTCGGAGTGGGGCACATCCACTTTTCATAAAAAGGCATAGGTTATTAATTGTTCCTGTAAATAATTCCTCCAAAGGAACACTGCTGAGTATAGTGAGGACTTCGATGATAACCTGCAAAGCAGGCTTAATAGTGATTAGAAATATTGTCCATGCTACTGCAAGTACCAGTCTATTCTTTACCAATATTTCCAACAGTGGTTTTCTATGCTACGCAATTACAATTTAAACGTGAGGCTTTCAAGTCTTGGATAAAAAAAAATTAAAAAAACAACCAAACAAGAACACCCTACCTGTCAAATACTATTTCAGGTTGAAGTCATTGTTTTTGTTGTGGGACTTTTCATCTTGGATTAGAAAGCTGCAATCACTCCTGGTTGTGTCTGGTAAAGTAAAATTAGTTGTGTTCACAGGAAGACTCTTCAGTGCTTCAAGACAATGGCAACAACAAACATCCTCCTTTTATATGGATTAGGATGCTGAGATTTCAGCAAGGAAAAGTGAAATCTCAGCAGAGAGTGGCTAATAGGATATATATGAAAGTTTGTAATAGAAGGAGTCAGGAAAAAAGACCTGGAAATGAGTTAGTTATACTCACACATCAACCTCCTTCTCTTACTCTCCCAGCAGCGTGCTGTGTGAGTCTACAAAGGAATAAAGCAGATGTCTGTGGATGAGTGTCTGACTTCTGCACACATTCAAGCAGCTTCTTGCCATTCATCCAATTCAGCTGGCCAGCAGACACCTAAGAAAGCCTGACAGAAGGGACTTCTGAATAACAGGGCAAAAGGAAAACCTGTTCTGGGTCAGAGACATCACCTGAAAACGACCTGTAGGATCACTCTTACACAAGGATATAGAATCAAAATGTGAACATGCTGTATTAATGTAAGGTAAGAGATTGTCAAAAAGGATTTTTAAAACCCTAGATATTTTTGGCTGCCTCTGTGACTAGGCTCATGAACATTTATGTGCAGTTGATTGAACTGATGAATCTCTAAAATGGGCAAGTCATGCTTGGGCAGAACTTCTAATACTTCATAGGACTAATTGCCCTGAAGGGGTTTAAAGGAGATTGCTACCATTTTTAGATCCACCATTCTGTATGAAAAATGTATCAATGAAATCAGATCAAAAAAAGTACCAAAATTGTGAATTTTGAAAATAAATACTTAGTAGTTCATCTTCAGAAGTTTTTGTTATTTAAAGTATACTGTGATTTGATTTACAACATATGCAAATTCACTGTTTACTGCCAGGGCTAGCTACGTAACTTTGAAAATTGGACCAAGAATACCCTTCTATGTATTCCCACAGTGCAATGCCCTATACTTCTACAGCGATTACAACCAGCATATACCAAGTTTATGCAAAGGATGGCTGTGGGACTGTTGCAGAAATGAGATACCTGCAAAGCCCTTAAGACTCACCCTGAAATCAGCAGCAGTTCTGTATCTTTGGCCTTTTTTTACTTTAATGAAAATATTTTATTGTAGTTTTACGAACATAAGAATTTGTTTTTAAACAAGTCCATTTATAGGTCAGAGGCAGGATGTGTTGTTGCAAAATTTAACAGATGAAGTCATGAAGTTGAAACATTAGAGGAGCACAGCTTTTGTGCTTTGATTCTGTTTCTTGCAAGAAAAGGTGCTTGTTATGAGTCTTAAGGTTAGTTTAAAAAATGCATTGCAGAATGTCCCCTTCGCAAAAAACAGTTTGGCAGAAAGAGTGATAAGTGCGCTCCTTTTCTTTCTTATTTTTCCTATGGGAAACAAAATTGTAAGAGAATGCTATGTAAACTTTTCCACTGGAATTACTTACCATAAAATATTTTTTTAGCTCAAAATTTAAATTCAGATCAGATTTGTTTCAATTTTGTCCTATTTTAAGCTTTTGTAATGATTTATTATGTACTCCAGTTTGCATTTGCTTTCAGGTGGTAAAAGAGAAACTTAACAACAGCATTTCATAGGAATTTCCTTACCAGCCTAATTAGTGGTGTGGTGTGGAGAATTAATTCATCTCCCATTATCGTTTAGTCACCAAACTAATAGCACCTTTGTTATTGATCAGCCAGTGACTTCAGTGTTACTGAAGCAGCACAAGATTGTTCATCTGGCGCCCACTGATACCTGTGCCATACCATGTTATTTTATATCAACTTTAAAGTTGCTACAATGAGCCTGCCAGAGAGTTGCAATGATGATGAACTATGCATGAAGTAAAATGGGAGTGCTGGTAAATCATCTTTTTTACTGCTATGGTTAGTTGGCCCTTTCAGTGCTTATGTTGGCACTGTGTGGTTACAAAAGCTTCCAATTAGAAGATTTTGTCTTTTTGCCTGAAAAAGCCAAGTTCATTTTAAGGTTAATTGAAGCCCATAAATGAATGCTAAGGAAGAGATTCACCTAATCTTATGTAAAACTACATTCAATTCTGTTTCATCTGAGTACGGTGTACCAAGTCTGTGTTACACTGACTAAGCTATGTTTTTAATACAAAGAAATGAATATAATGGAGGCTATTAAAAATGGTTAAAAATCTACTATGTATCTAATGTTATAGGGGACTCAGAAATATTTTATTTTTAGGGAGTCTAGGCTTATGTGATTGTACTTACTTGAAAAAGACTTTAAGCTTGCTCTCATCTGTTTTAAATTGCCACCTTTTGTCAGTATAATAGTTAATACAGTTCATACCAATTTTTGTAACATCTCACTTCATCTCTCCTAACACTGAAGATTACATCACTATTTTGAAGAAGAGCTGTTCTTGGTTTGGTTTGGTTTGGTTTGGTTTGGTTTTGCTTCAGTAGTAGAGTACTTTTAGTGAATAAGGACACTGTGCTCTGAAGAAGTATTTTTTGCAAATATGGATAAAAATTGTTGCTCCCTTTATCAAAGTGCAAAATTATACAGCTCCTCAGTGTGTGGGTTTTTTCCCTGTCCCAGTATTAAAGTTACTACCAGTATTTCATTTTAGACATGTAACATTCTCCAACTGCTTTATGTCTGAGTTTTCTGAAGCCTTTCAGGATTATAAGTAAGTGGCATTTTTATGCCATCTTGTTTTCTAGACAGTCATAATTTTGGCTTTTAAGCATTGGAAATTACGCCTGCCCCCTCCTTGCCATGCTCCCAATACACCTTTTAATAAACCAATCTTCACTAAATTTTCTGGAGAGGAGCCTAGGGAGCTGTTTTGTTGAATCTGAAATACTGACAAGCCTGTAGACACTGGATGTACGCTTGCCCTTCAGAGCTGACATCCAAGTTTGTTGTACGAAGCAGAAAACAGAATGTGGGAGAAGTTATTCTGAGTGGGTGCATGTGGTTGCAGTTTCCAAGGAGACCACCTTCTTTGTCTGAACATGTCCAGAATGATTGCCTAATTGATCTCATCGTGTGGGACACCCTGTCTGTCTTACTGTCTGCTTCTCTTGTGCGCTTTTTCCTCCGCGTTGTTAATCAAAAAGTGCAAAATGAAAAGTTCCGTTCAAGAAAAGAGCAAAACAAAGCTGTTAGACAGCCTGAGCAACTGGTTTAGACTGTCCCCCGCTCAAAGCCATTGCTAGTGTGTCACTGGCATGGATTTGAAACGTGTTGTCTGTGTTTCTTCCCAGCCCGTGCTGTAACTTGTGCATGTGTGACGCTGAGCACTTCTTTGAAAGAGACAGCTGTTAATGCTACTACTGAATTTCCACTAATTATAAAATGACAGGACCATCTCTTCCTTCTCAAAGCTCAATAGTCTAGTTTAATTGATTAAAAAACAACAACAAAAAATCCTCCCAAACACACAAAGCTCAGGGAAGAAGAAGACAGCAGCTAGTGACAGCGCTGGAAAGCATACTGATGTGCTTTTTTTGTTTCTTGTGGTTGTGTTGGTACTGACGGTTTGCTAATGAAAGCCAAAGCTCTCTCAAATTTAGTTTCTCAACACTGGAACTGGAAATGAAGAGCTCAAGTATACAAACATGCTTGCTAAGGGGAAGAAAGGATTGCGGAAAGCAGTGAGAAAAAGGTGCTGAGGTGAAACTGGATGTGACTGAACATGCATTCACACTGTTCTGGAGGACAGCAGCTTGGGCTTGTCCTCCCTTCATTGCTAACGAAAGAGTCCTGTTAGATTTCAGAGACATTTAACTTGAATTATGGAAACAGAAGCTGAAATTACATCCCAACTCAGTATGTAAAAAAGATGTAATGTAATATTGAATGAATTTAGTGACTACTGAAAGAAACACTTTATAAAATCCTCTGTTTTTACTTAAAGACTCTTTTTTTCCTAAAAAGGCTGTCCTAAAAGGATGAGCATCTGTTGCATAGCATGATTTGTTTGATTGTTTATATTAAGAAGGATCTGTAAGCAGTGCAAAATGGGGAGAGGGTATACTCTGTGTCAGTTTATCTACCATGCATCACACTGGGGTAAATACCAGCTGGTACACGAGAAAGGCCCAGGCAAATGTAAGCCAACAGAAATAAGTATGGACAGCTTGAGGAGCACAATCTGAGAAAACAAATGAAGTTAGCAGCAGCCACAGCTTTCCATTTTCCCGGTAGCATTTGTTGGTTGGAATGTCATTAGCCCATCTTGCAAGAAGTGCTTGAGTTGGTTGCTAGAAGGCAGTCCTCCTCTGCCCTTCCTGTAAGCCACAAAAAAATAGTATTGTGGGCCTTTCTTCTTGCAAACTGCTGCTCCTGCCTCACTTTACTTGTATGAGCAGTCCTGATGAGCTGATGTGGACAATTAGACAAGTTTGAATACCATCAGAGTCTTTGCAATTATACCTGAATTTCAAATGAGTAACTGACGGGTTGTGCAAGTCCTTTTGACTTAATTTTACGTGGCTGTTGACAGAACACTGTGTTGGTAGGAAGGTACTGTACTGTGGCTGTGAGTCCTAAAAATCTATCACCAGCTCTGTTGTCATCCCTCCACAACTCCAGGGAAATTCTTGAGCTCTATTTCTTTAAAGCATCATAAATGATGCATGTTAAAAAAAAATTCTCTTTCCCCTGTCTGTCTGTCCCCTCAAGTCCTGGCCAAAGCTTTAGGCCAGTTCAGCTCTCTCCTCGAGGCAGAAGAGCTGGTAGGACTTGTGATCTTTCAATTTTAGAGACCTATGTTTTAGCTAAGAGAAAAAGCAAAGCATTGGATTTTTTGTTTAAATGATTCCTGTTTGAACCTTCTAAGGTTCACAGTACTGTGAACACAGTACTGTTAATATAGTTCATATTATAGAGGCTGAGCTGTCAGGCAGTGTGTTGTGAAATCTTCCAGAGAGACCTGCTCCCTCTGGGAACATGACAACCTGCATCACGATGACAACTGGGGGCTTTTCTATATTCACTGTCAGCACCTGCACCTAACTGGCCCCACTGAGTGGGCCTCCTAGAGGACATTGCACGTGTTGAGAGTGTTGCTCAAACATCTCTGCTGTTAGCTGACAGTATGGTAACATAATAAACATTTAAAATAGAACAGAATTCTTTAATAAAATATGACCTTCTAAGCAAAAAGTTGAGACTTTTGCTCAAAAAAGTTTGAAGAAATCTGGTTTTTCTATTTAACCTGTATGAGAATCAACTTGAAGGTACTGTGTCAGTGTAGCCTACAGAGCGTTCAGTCAGAAGTCATAACGCTGCAATTGAATGTTGTTCTGGAAGTGTGCACAGAATTTCATTTCAGTCAGGTAACTCATGCATTTTCTGTTTTAACATTTGATTTCCCCCTTGTGAATATGTAATTCCTTCTGTAACCTATTTCATAGACTTTTCCTAGAATTTTCCTTTTTTTTTTTTTCTGTAACAGCAAAGGCTATTCAGTTTAAACATGTAGTCCTAAGGCTATGTGGAGCTGAGAAGACATAGCAAATACATTTGTTCTATTTTGTCAACTTTCTCTCTCACGTACTAGAACATTGCTATCTTCTTACATTTGAATATCAAAGGACTGCATTTTCTGACCCAGATAAAATCAGAAATTTTCATTCAGGCCTTTTTAAAGCTGTTTTGCACTGTCATGAGAGTGTAAGTGCTGGAGCGCAAAATGTTTCAATCAACCACACTACTCAGAGACGTGGAAAAGAATAGCACACTGACAGATTTTTCACACTCTGTTCTTATGTATGTAAACTTTTCTAATAGTATCTATAGTTGTAAGTTCTGCAAAATCAGAGTTGTGTGAACTTTCCATAACAACAGAATTTAGTTAGCATGGCAGAGTCAGAGGATCCAGAGATGTCTTTTCTGATACCCACTTGGAGAATTATCTTCTGCTCATCTGATAGAAAGTCACCATCCCTGACAGTATTGATAATAAATTAATTACTGACATCACCTGTTGCATCACTTGTTAGGGTGCTTTTGAAAACAAGAGTTAGAATAATACTACTCTGTAGATACTTGGAAATTTAAAATGAATATTCTCAAAATTATTCCCTCTGCTTCTCTTACATTTTTCTATTTTATATATTTCTAAAGAAACATGGGAAAGTATTCATTGTGTTATGTGTAGCTCTGTGTTTCTTGCATGATAACACAGCAGCCTAATATTCAGAAACAGAACTTCCCTTCTTAGTCCCCTCTTAGTCCATTAAAGATTTCAGAGTTATTTCTATGTTTGTCATACCAAAAACTGAAATCATTATTTTATGATTCTAGGTACTCTACAAAAGAAAAAAGGATGATCACTGCTTTGAAAATCTTACATTACTTTTTTCCTTCTGATACTTGTCTAAATTTTGTGATTGATATGATGCTTATGTCAAATTCTCATGGTGTTTGTGATTTTCACCGCATCTTCCTTTTATGCATATGGTAGAAGAAACTATAATCTTTGTCTGATGAGCTCACTTGAGCCTATGTGGAAGTTTCATATGGACATAGAGATGGTAAGAGTTAATTAAGAAAGAAGAGATTTAAATAGAACTTGGAGATGCCTAGCACTACTGCAACTGAGTCTGTTGTCAGCTGCAGCCAAGAGATCTTTGCAGTTTGTCTAAGAAGGGCAGATTTGCTTTGCTTTGTACCCCTGAGACTTTGTTCCCAGCTGAGTGTCCTTGCTGTAAGCTGACTGCATGTCATGACCATGCTGCAGGCAGACCTTGCTTTCCTTCCAATTACAGTCCTGGGTGTAGAAGTGGATCTGTGGAGCACATCATCAGTTTTCCTCTGGCTTGGATGATCAGAAACTAGGGCTGTCCCTCAGTGTGGGCAGGATGTCTGAGCCTGACCAATGAAATCTGGGCATTTTGCTTACATTTTTCAGACTCAGCATTTCTGATTTTTGACAACTAAGGCTCTTCAAGGATTACTGTTTTGCTAAATCCTATCAGAGCTTCATTGTTCTGAAGTTAAGAATTTCACTGTCAGAAGCAGGAAGGACAACAGCGGTTATTCTCTGAGCCATAGGAAGGGCAACATCTACTTTCGTGACTAGTTTTGAAATGGTTTAATCTTGTGTGTGTGTGCAATGTCCTCATGTACGTGTGTGTACACATGTGGACAATATCTATAAATAAATCAGTAATGGTCATGTATGTGACCTTTGTATTGTATATGTATTTGACTGAGTAGCTGGTTCATCAGGACAAGATCTCTGGAAGAGCTTCCATAATCTCTTTTAGTAACTTTAACCTACTCTTAGCAAGGCATGCATGCATACACACACATACATCTCTGCCAGAGAACTGTTTCATTTTTTCCCTCTTGCATATGTGGAATTTCTCCCCCAAATTACTTTGGCCTGGTGCCCAGGAGTCCTCAACAGTCAATGGCTCAGTGGCATGTTTAAGATCTGTGTGAAACAAGTCTTTATGCTAACAAAAAGGAGAAAGTTGCAGGTTTTGGGACACGTGGCACTTGTTACTACTTCTCTCCAGAGACCCAGAGATTTAGAATCACGAGTTTTGTGTATAAGAAAGCTGTACTGGGTTATGACTAGTGATTCTAAAAAATATTATTTCTATTTTTCCTTTCACCCCTGAGGGTCTTAGTGGCAGACTTAACACGTTATAGGAAAACAGAAGAAAGAAAGCAATGCTCATGCATGTATTTTCATTACATATACAGAATATCAGATGAGGTGATGTCTGGTATTAATATCATATTTACACTCATTTCTGATGATCTGTATTGTTTGGGGCTTTACAGTTTAGTCATCTTGTGGTTAGCAGAATCATAGAATGTCTTAGGTTGGAACAGACCTTAAAGATAATCACACTTGTGCCAAGGACAGGGTTGCCAGCCATTAAATCAGGCTGCCTCAGGCCCCATCCAACCTGGCCTTGAACGCCTCCAAAGATGGGGCATCAACAACTTCTCCGGGCAGCCTGTTCCAGTGCCTCACCATCCTCTGATTAAAATCTTCTTCATAATATCTAACCTAAATCTCCTTTCTTTTAGTTTAAAGCTGTTTCCCCTTGTCCTATCACTACTTGTGTAAAAAGTTGATTTCCTTCCTGTTTATGAGCTCCCTTTAAGTATTGGAAGGCCACAATGAGGTCTCCTCGGAGATTTCTTTTCATCAGGCTGAATAATCCCAGCTCACTCAAACTTTTCTTTATAGAAGAGATGTTCCAGCCCTCTGATCATCTTTGCGACCCTCTTCTGGACATGCACCAACAGCTCCACATCCCTCCTGTGCTGGGGGCCTCAGGCCTGGATGCAGTACTCCAGATGGGGCCTCATGAGGGCAGAGCAGAGGGGCATAATCAGCACCCTCGCCCCTCTGTCCAGCCTTCTTTTGATGCAGCCCAGGATACAGTTGGCCTTCCAGGCTGCAAGTGCACACTACTGGATAATAGATAGTAAAGGAGGGTAGATCATATCAGATAATGGAGATAAATCTGCCATTCCACAGCATATGTGTTGTGTGTAACTTCTGCAGTATATTTAGAGTATGTAGATAGAACTTATGTATAAAGAACATCTCTTCCATCTTTAAGCTCAAAGAGCAATAAAAATATTTATTTATAAACTGGTTTATAAATATGTAAAACATTTTTTATGAAGGCAGCTATTTTACCCACTTAATTGGAAGTAAAGGGATAAAAATGAATAATATGGATGACGATCCAGTGTAGAGGGTGATTCTTTTCCTAAATGTCTTAGCTAAAAAGACAACTGTATGTAGGTTCCTCTGAAAGTATTGCCTCCTATTTATTTCCATGGAAACTACAACAATTACAAAGAGCATAATACAACTACCTGATAGAGCAAATTCTCTGCTACAAAATGCTATTTTTCAATGTAGTCATCACCATTAGCTATGTATTTTTGCTAGTGATGAATAAGAGCCCTTGTGAGCATTCATGAGACTCACCTGGTACAAACTTTGAGATAGTCCAGCATTGCCACTTCATGAATTGAAGCTGATATTCAGCTCTGTACACTGATTGTAATCCACCAGTTCTTTTGGATGAGCTGATGGAGGCAGTCTTCATTTTGTGATGTGACAACTGTGCATGGCTGTCCAGATTGTGGCTTGTCTTTTCATGTTGCTCCTACGCTGCTGAAACACACCACCCACTTCCTCACTGTGCTCACATCCACTGTTTGGTCTCCAAAAATGTCCAGCAAGCATCGATGAACACCAGCATGACCCATTTTTTCCGTATGAAGGAATTCAGTAGCACACCTTTGCTTCATCCACATTTCCACGTCAGATGCCATTTTGTCAGACTGCCCCTCTGCTGCCTTCTGCCAACATGGAAACAAAATATAACAAAATATTGGTGGGAAAGTTCAACCTCTGCTGCCATACCACAAACATCTGCCTCCGATCTTGTAGGCCAACATAATAAAAGAGAAGGTGTTACTTTCAGAGCACCCCTAATATGTCAAGTCTTATATTAACAAGACAGAAATGAGAAGGCTTTTCTTGTAAGTGGATGTGTCTTGCTCTCCTTCCTTTACACAGAGGATTTAAGCCCTGGAAACTTGTAGTAATGTATTGCAAACTATCCCAATTGGGTTGTGAACCGAAAAAGCTCCAAAATTACAACTAGATGGCATATCTGCTGCACAAAGTTGATGCATATAAAGGGAACTGCCTTCATATGTAAGTAAGAAGTAAGAAGTAAGGCATTTTATTATATTTACCAAATTCTACTTGCAATCAAATAATTTTATATTAATTCCTGTATTAAACTAGCAAGGCCGTGAAACTGACTTTTCATTAAAAATAATGTGCAACAGAATGTTCTCCCCCTTCCTCAGATGTCTGTGTTTTAAAACCAGGGAGGAAACACCAGGAAGTGTCTGTGAGGTAAAGACACTCATGTAGTGACATTTAAGAAGTGACTGCTCAAGTCACGTATCAGAATATAAATGATGTATAAACACTAAAGTAAAGCCACCTGTACTGTGCCAGATGAACTCTGAGATATTTTGTTTTGTACATGAAAATTTCAGAGGAATAATATGAAGAATTTCTCTTTTCTCATATGACTGCATCTTCTTTCTTTTTTCAAGACCTCAGGTGCTTAAATTAACTAAATTTGCTTGTGCATATTTTCTTACTGTTGACCTGAACAAAAATTCCTTGTAAGTACTGAGTTATCCACCATGCATCAACTATATGGTTTTGCATTTGATGGTATCTTTTACAAACAATTTGAAGTGTTGTGCTTCAGTTATGAGATTTTTTCTCCAAGTCAAAAGAAATTTAACTTAGTTCCAGTGACAGACATCTAAATACCTTAATGTATGTCATTTAAATATAATGCAGGTACTTGTGGCTGCTTGTGAGGAGTAGACTAGAAGTTGCAGATGATTGGCATTGGCTACACAGCTGACCTAGGCAGTCTTTAGTTTACCCTGCACTGCTTCCCTCATCCTTGAACTTCCCTTTGGCTCTGTTTTTTTTTGAGTCAGAGTTCAATCTGTTTTGTAGGTGTCATTTAAGCAGATACTGTCTTCTATGACTGAACTGCGCTTTCCCATTTTAAGAAAAAAAATGCAGATCTTTGAAATCCGCTTTATGACTTACAAGAATGATATATATATTATGAAATTAATAAATGGAAAGAAATGTGTTGCTAAGAAGAATGTTATATTTAATACTGTATTCCCTTTGCATTCCTCCCCTTTGTCCTTGGAGGATTTCACAGAACTTGTGTATAATTTGTGCTGCTACAATAGCAGTTTGTGGAGTTGTTCTGATAAATGCATATCAGTCTTTATCTTCCCTGTATTCTTTAAATCTGGGATGTATGCTCATCTGATAGCAATGGCTACATCCTTGACATGCACAGAGGGCTCAGTCCTGCATTTTTTTCCCTAGGTGTGCTTAGTCCCCACATGACTGGTCCTCATCTACATTTCAGGACTGAGATTTTATGTCATGTCTTTGCTAAAGCCTAAAATACTGGGGCTAAGTATCTACAGTACTCAAAACCTGGAGCTGGAACAGTATTTTCAATGATTTAAAATTCTGGACCCTCTGTTTGGTGTGTGTGTGAGATCTGGGTGGTTCTGCAGAGCAGGCCTTGATGAATAGAGATGATCTCCTTAAAAAATGTGACCCTCAAGGGCTTGGCAGTATCTGTTCCATGTAGAGAACACAGAGATCCAAATTCTTGAGTTGTCTGTTCTTGCATCGGGATATAGCCCCTCCTACCCAAGGGAGTGGGCCTGACAAAAAGGGCATTGAGATGATAAAAATAAAGTGCATTCCATAATCTGAAAAAGGACAGATATTTCTGGCCTAACTTGATGCTGCTTTCTGCTTGCAGAAATTGTACTGTAGAAGAATGTTAGACATTTATGTTGTATACCTTGCTTTTCCTCATCTGGTTTAGACCAAAGAATGAAGTTCACATGTAGCATGATAGGTATATATGAAATACAGGGCCATTAAAATGCTTTGGATTGAGACTGTAAATCAAAAAGAGAATCTAATGAAATCATATTTGTCTTGTAACACACTTCTTGTAATATTCTTGTCTGAGATAAAGTTAACTGTGCTTCTTTCCCTCAGATCAGTAACATGAGCCTACAATACAAAAGGTATTACTGTGAACAAATGACATTAGAATATTGTGGCAGTTTATTTTAAATACTGTTACTAGTGCAGTGAACAGAATTTGTATTTCATTATTAACTAACTGTTATCCAGGTATCTGATGTGCAGTGTAGATATGTGAGAGAGACTACATCAGGAAAACTCTCACCAGCATGCATGGACCTGATATCCATGTGCAGTGAATTCAGATACGTAAAAAAAAGAGTCTGGTCCAAAGCCTGTTTTAGTGTTTCTTAATCACAGCTTTGAATTGCTTCATCGATCCATGTAGTTTTTGTATTTGTGCTAGAAATAAAAAGGTGAGAAAACAAACATAGTAATATGAAATCAGCCTGCAAAGAGCAGAATAGAGAGTTAAACGAAAGTAATCAGCCCTAGGAGAGAAGGCAATGCTTTGTTGCTATTATGTTACACACATGAAAAAAAAAAAAAGAATCAAAGACAGAATAAATACACTTTCTAAAACAGAAGATTATCAAAGAGAGTGTGTTGACATTAGTATAGAATGATTTTTGAGACTACTGGAGCTTTTGAGAGTGCTGAAGAATTTCAAGTAGATCTCTGATCATTTCTGTTGCTCCCTGTTCAGCTAATGCGTGGGTTTTTTACAGTGGTGTTAGCGTAGTAACTTGAATTTATTCTATATTATCATCTGTGAATGAACAGCCTAACAATGAAAATGCCTATCTCAAACATGAAATTAATTTACATAATTCTATTAAGTGCCATCTCTGTCAGGGAAATGAGGCATATAGGATGCACACTCCCCACCTTCCACTGTGGGACCTGTAGTATGCTGTGATGAACTGCAGACTCACGGTGGTATGGAACAACCTAGGTGATTTAGCACAGCCCAGAACCAGCGTGGGAAATGCCTCCCATTGCACAGGTATGCTGCAGACCGCCTCAGTGCAGAACAATTGGTGTAATTGTATTGCTTGGCTATTAAATTCAGCATTGGGAGGCTCCCTAATGATCCATTCCAAATGTTTTGGCCACACAACCCATTTGTACAACTAGGTATATAACCTTGCATTGCTTCCCATTTTATCTTATTACAGATAGCATTCTTGCTAGGCTTTTTTAGAGTCTATTTCTAAAAATAATGTGGAGCAGTCTTTTACCTCAATCATAAACTTACTTATGGGAATATTAGAGAAAGTATCTGAGCACAAGAAAGCATCTTAAATTAATGGAATGAATAATCAGAAAGACTCGTCTCCCTAATCACACATATGTGAGTCTCATGCTAATTGTGCAAGTCTCTTAACATTTACCCACAAGTTCCTACAGCTCTGATCTATAATTCATGACAACAACCTGATTTACAGAAAAGACCAGAAATGAAGAGGATGGATCCTACTTTCATCAAAGGCAACAACAAAAGTTTAACTGACTTCACTGTCATAGGACAACAGTTTAGGAAACACTACTTTTCTGAAACGGTGGTCAGGTGCTGGAATTGGCTGCCCAGGGAGGTGGTACAGTCACTGACCCTGGAAGTGTTCAAGAAACGTTTAGATGTTGTGTTGAGAGATATGGTTTAGTGGGGTTGTTGGTGGTAGGTGGATGGTTGGACTGGATGATCTTGTAGGTCTTTTCCAACCTAGCTAATTCTATGATTCTATGAACATAATATTGCTCAGGATCTGTCAATATCTTCAGCATATACCATTTTTCATATATTTTCTCCCAACATAGTGTGATTCAAGCAGTGAATTGCAGCAGTGGTGGCATCTATAATATTAATAGTTAAATTCAATTTGATCAGTTATCGTAGTAGATCTGGGGCTTGCACAGATCCTAGGTCCAGCACTCACAAGTCTACAATGCAGTACCATTCCCAAATTTCACTTTTGGGTGAAATACTTAGGGATGCTTACATTATATTCAGAAAGTATAATTGAGATGAAGATCCTTTAGATCTTTTGCAATCTGATTGAAGTGGCACAGGATCTCTGTGCTGCTGTCCATGCTGCTATGTTGAAAAGAAGAAACTCAACTGTAAAATTTTTCCAAGGAAATGCAGCAACTTGGTTTTCTGAAGAATTCTATTGTCCCTTTTGGCTCGCAAAAGAAGGACAGACAGCCCAAGGGAAACAGTGTGCATAATACCACGAAGAATAATCTTAGAAAAATATTAGAAGATGTAACTGGGAAAAGTATTTTCTAGAGATTAATACACTAAGCTAAACTAAAAATTAACCAATTGTATTCTGTATTGACTATAGCACAGCAAAAGCCAGAGGAGTTGCTCAAATGCAAACTCAAAGCAAGGCCACAGCAGGCTTTTCACTAGAACTTTTTTGAACTGCTGAAGCTGTAAGTTTTGATGATAAAAAAAAAAATCAGTGATTTTTTTTTTTTGCCCCTAAGTTTTATTGTTTAAATGCATGATCATTATTGCATTTAAATCAGCTGCACCTGCTAAGGATCTTCTAAAAAGTATCCAAATACATGTTTTTACATTTATAACTGTATGACTTGGTCCAACAGTCCAACAGAACTTCACTGACATTGCTTGCTTTGGAATACCTGTTCATCCTAAATGCCGTAGCAAAAGCCTTTTATAACAGTCATTCTAAAAGAGTACCTTCTGTACCACCTTATAAAATTAAAATGATCAAAGTCACCTATTTTACTTCTATCCACTGGTTGTTGTCAAGCTCAGTTGTCCCTTTTATGGAAAAGATTTACATATTTACATTTAAATTTGTAGAAAGATTTACAAAATTCCCGTGATTTTATGTGATGTCCATTCTCTAGGATGAATTCATATAAACAGCCCATATTTTGTAAAAAGGGAACTGAATTCCAATCATGTTGTTGCCCACAACCCAATAAAAAGCTTCCATTCAGAGTCTGAGGCCATTTCTGTTTCTGAGTTTGAACAAAATCCTTTCAACAGTCCTTGTTTATTTGTTTAGCTTGTTCTTTATACCTTGTCTGGACAAGCCTGTCTGCATAAATTTAGATGCAGAATTCAAACCTTATTTGTTGTAAGCAGCAATATCAGAACAGTACTTCTTGATTTTAGAAATGTATTATTTGAACTTTTTTATTCTGGGACAAAATACTGTGTTGAGAGCAAGATTTATTCCTTCTGTCCCCATGTGAGGTAATGATCCCCTGTTCAAAGACTGATGAGTTAAGCTAAAACTGAACAGTGCGTGAGAACATTTGTCAGCTCACAGCAATGCGAGAACATGTCTATGTTTTCACATAATCTGATCAGGCATATTTAAATTGTCTAGTAGCAATAACTTTCTTTGTAAGGAAAGGATCTTTCTCTTCTACAACCACAGCCCATAAATGCCTCTCAGAGGATCTATTTCTGTGCACACCTATCATGCATTAGTCATTACTTCGAGGAAATAAGAAAGGCAAGGTGGTAAAATGCAAAGGGGATGAGAAGGGTAGGTTATTTAAAAGGAAGTTTATGAAGTCTGTAGTTATTTGGTTTATACTGAGCAACAAAAACCTAGTGATCAAAAAATATCTAAGGGTCTAAATTTTGCCTGAGTATGTTATGGACAATACAGAGAAGCTTCTTCCCATTGTACACATAGAATCCTAGAATCACAGATTATCCCAAGTTGGAAGGGACGCTCAGGGATCACAGAGTCCAGCTCCTGGCTCCACACAGGACCACCCAAAATCAAAACCCTATGTCTGAGAGCATTGTCCAGATGCTTCTTGAACCCCAGCAGATGAGGGCTGCTCCCACTGCCCTGGGCAGCCTGTTCCAGTGCCCACCACCCTCTGGTGAAGAACATTTTCCTAATCTCCAGCCTGTCCCTCCCCTGACACAGCTCCACACCGTTCCCTCAGGCCCTGTCGCTGTCACCAGAGAGCAGAGCTCAGCTCTGCCCTTCCGCTCCCTCTGAGGAGCTGCAGCTGCCATGAGGCCTCTCCTCAGTTTCTGTGCTCTGGGCTGAACAAACTATGGGATTTCATCCACTCCTCATACACCTCTAGACCCTTCACCATCTTTGTAATCCTCCTTTGGGCTCCCTTTCATAGAATTATGTCCTTCTTTTATTTTGGAACCCAAACCTGCACACAGTGCTTGAGTGAGTCCACACCACGCAGAACAGAACAGGACAATCTCTCCCCTCACCTGGCTGGCAGCTGGGCATGATGCACCCCAGGTATGGCTGGCACTTTTGGCTGCCAGGGCACACTGCTGACTCAGATTCAAGTTGCCATCAACCAGAACCCCTAGTTCCCTCTCTGTGGGGCTGCTCTCCAGCCTCTTGTCCTCTAGTCTGTACTTATAGCTAGGGTTGTGCAGTCCCAGGGGCACTTGCACTTGTTAAACTTCACATGGTTGGTGACTGCTCAGTCACCGATTTGTCAGGATATCTCTGTGTCTACCCCTGCGGGAGCCAACAACTCCTCCTAATTTTGTGTTGTTCACAAAATTGCTTAGTATAACTTCAAGTCCAGTATCCAAGTCATTTATGAAAACATTGAAGAAAATGCCCTAAAGTGGAGCTCTGCAGGACTCCATCAGTGACTGGCTACCAGCCTGATCTCTATTTACTATAACACTTTGAGTGTGACTTGTCAGCCAATTGTTCACCCACTGTGTGAAACAGTATTTAAAGCTTTGCTGAAATCCGAGAAGATTACATCAGCTGGCTTCCCTTGATCAGTTAGGTGGGTAAACTATTCATAAGAGGAGATTAAGTTCATTAAACAGGACATTACGCTTGTGAACCTGTGTTGTCAGTAACCAATAACTGCATTGTCTTTCAGATGTTTATTAGTAACTCCCAGAATAATCTTCTCTTATAGTTTTGCCAGGCCCTGAAGTGAGACTGACTGGCCTATTATTACCAGGGTCTTCAGGCCTTCACACAGCCTTTCTGACAAGTTCTTGTGTTTCCGGAAGAGGTTAAAAACTCTGGGAGTTTCTAGGGGAGCACAGGCAAGTTGGGATGGACAGCCCCTGGAAATGTTCAGCTGTGTCCAGGTATGCCTTGCTTCAAAAGATCTGTTAGCTATTTGGTATATTTCTCCCAATTGATCTTACCTTGCCTTGCCTTGCAAAGAACAACTTTCTTCATTCTCCAAACCTGATGTTTTTCAAGCATCTCTCCATTAGCATTTCTAACATGAAGTGCTTTTCAGGAAAGCAGTAGTGTAAAGCCTGTCTAATGGTTCTGCACTTTGTTTTAGGCTCCCTTCACTAGGGAGCTGGCTGAAGCAAACCTGGAGTCATTTTTCCATGGCTGTGTGTGTAAAGTGTTGTGTTGCTTTTGTGACTAGAAGGAGCGAAAGTCTGCTAGAGAGCAGCTTGCCAAGAAATTCAGAACAACAAACCTGGAAGGTAGGCTTTCTGAGTGCATTCTTACACTTACAGGTATGTGAGCTCATCTTCAACATGGGTGTCCTTCTGAAAATGCTGTTTTTGCTTCTGTCTTACCCATGGGCTTCTTAGCTTCTTGAGGTGTTAACAGTTCAAAGCATTCTCATTAATACCTGTTTAAATCTAATCTCTACTGTTGATGATTTCCCCATCTGATATATAGCAATTTATTTAAAAAACCTTTGGACTTCAAAGGCTGTTTAGTCAGGATTCAAAGTTAAATGGACTGAAACACCCAGTCAAGTATTCTCCTTGCAGAATGAGAAATTGGGCCACTGTGTTGTGGAATCTGCTGCTTCCAAAAATGCTATGAAATTACTTTTTTTCTCCTTTCTTTAGCTTTCTGTCAGACATGACATATGTGTGAAGTACCATGGAAGTTATACTCTTTTGGCTGTGTGTTTTTAGCATCCATCTTGAATGAAAGCCTAAATTAATGTGTTGTATATTTCTTTGCCAGCAGTAAAAAATGTTAAGTGCTTTTTATAAAGAGCAATGGCAGAAAAATAGGGTGAGGAGAATTGTGTTGTTTATGACTACTAAATTAGCAGTTCTAGTTGTAATTAGCTGGCTGATGGAGCTATTAAATGTAGTAGACCTTTTGGAAAATACATTGAACTCTACTGATTGTTGTAAGAAATAATATGATTAAATAGCTGAAGGTTATGTGGTCTTAAAAACTGTAGGCTGTATGTTATGTTAACTGAGCAGTACCCTGAACTCAGGAAAACGAAGGGAGTCTATTGAGTATATGATTTCACTGTTTTGGATAAACATGGTCTGCATATTGATGATAAAAACTGTGTGAAATGTCATACTAGGACAACGTCATAGTCAGACACCAGAGTTGAGAACTCAGCTTTTAGTTATTTACATACTTTTCCTGATTTAATTTTTCCAGTTTCATAGGATAGGATGAGAGTTCTCGAAAAGTTACATTATATACTTCTAAAATTCACCCAACCCTTTGAGTTCTTAAACTTTTGTTGGAAAAGATTTATAAAAGACAGTCCAGTTTTTCACATTGGAACAAGTTCATTAAATTTCTCTCTGTGTATTTTAATGTACACTTTCAATGTAAACTTTTTTTAATCCATAAAATACATTTGCCAAATTTTTATTAAATCTAAAAGAGACCTTTTATAATTCTGCAAAACTATCTACTAGTTGTTTCTAAGCTAGAATGTGGAGTAATCTGGCTTCACCATTGATCCTTCATTTCATCACATGGCAGAATATTGCTGACTCCCTGCGTGACTAATACTGTTCTAGCAAGCACTGATATAGAAAAGCCAAAGGGGGCTAGTCAATGTCTTTCCTATTCTCGTATTTACCTTTCTGCATGCTTTAGCCCAGCAATGATTATAAACACCAAAAATCCAGCCAAATTAGGATCAATATTGTAGTCAATACTAATGCCGCTGAAAAATTATTTAAAAGAGGTATAAATTTATAATAAATAAAAATAAAAATATAAAAATATACGCAGAAGTGCCATGAAGAGGTGAATATCGGATTTTTAATGAAATACCAGTTTTTGTTTAACATTTGTTAATTCAGCATGGTGGAATTTAATTAATTTTTGGGAAGTATGGTTGCTTTGCAACATATGTGTCTGACATCTTTAGGTCACAGAGATCCTCCTGTACTACCTGTAGAAGAGAGGGGCCTTCTGTCACCTCAGAAGGCAACTATAATCTTGCGTTGTTCCACCAACGGTTCTTGCAGCTAAAAGTACAAGTTATATTCAGTACCTAACGTGGGCAACTTGTGGGATGAATTTCAGCCTAAATGAGTCTGGAGACTCTTACAGGCCCAAATCTCCCAAATGTCCAAGAAAGTTGATGTCTCCTTTCTTAAAGAGCGTGGCAGAATGGCAGGTTTTTAATCCATCAGTGGGAACTTTTCACAAATACATTACATTTTTTTTGACATTTTCGACAATTTTTGCATCTTTTGCCACACATAAATCAGTTATTCTGAAGTGCTTTCACATGCTACTAAGCTCAATTTTAAACCTTCTGGTGTGTACATACACGGCAGTTTGCTTCAGCAGGGATTCCTGCCTTCCTGTTCGCATTCAGTAGTCTCTCACAAGGGCTATGCCTTACATTTTGCTATTAAGTAACAGAAACACAAAGTTCTCTTTCTGTGCTTGCTTTTAGGCTATTTGGAGTGCTAGTTGCTTCCACAGCTGGTAAGAACATGGGGGGATCTTTATGAAATTCTTGTATATCATACTAACTTCAATGGAAATTGAGACAAATCTACTCAGTTTCCCTTAACACTCTGTTCCTAAAGGCCAGATGTTGAAAGGTTTTAAAAATATATGTCATGCTTAGAATCTATAAATGTATGCACAGTCAATTTTGTACATGTATGTAGTCTACTGAATGCAGAAAGCCTCGTGGCAGCTGCTTCAGGCTTTTGTGCTGGGATCTGATGCTTCTTGCTTCAGGGAGATTAGGCCTGGGAACTAAAGTACCAGGTTATGAGCTTGCTCAGACAAGGCCTCCAGCACAGTTAGTGATCTGAATTCTCAGCAGCAGTGCCCATTTTTCTTCAGAGCTTACATACACAGCTTCTGAAAATCACAGCATCCTCATTCTGAAAATGTAAAGTCTTGACTCCTGAATTTAGGTGGGAGAAATCCTGAACTTGTCTGTCAGTCTTGACACAAAAATGATACAACATACCATATAAATAAACATTCATTTTTAATGTTGAAGCAGTGCAAGCACAGGATGAAGCCAAGGGTCAGAGAAGAGCACTAACAACCACCTAACAGCAGGAGCACAGAGGCAGCACCACATTCTCCCTTGCATTACTCTGCTCTTGTTCCTCCCTTCCTCTCTGCACAGAGGGGGAGGCTGCTTTACTTGGCCCTTGCTGGAAGCAGACCAGGAGATGGCTGCCTGGGCCCATGTGGTCACAGGGCCGTGTGTGCAGAGTGAAACAAAAAGATAGTGAGGGCATGCAGATGCTCAAGAAAAGAGCTAGCCGCTTCTTTCCTATTTTAACTCCATCACAAAAAGAAACTGTTTGTTTCACGGAATAAATGTCCTATAGTTGGTGCCTTATTTCCTTTCTCTGAAGTAAAAGGGTTTTACTGAATTACTATGTAAGTTTGATCTTCCTTATCTGTAGCTATTACTAGGGCCATATTAAAGCTGGTAAGGTCAGTACCTTCAGATAGCTCACTTTCCTAAGTAAAACTACAAGAAGAATGATTGTTCAAATGTAGTCTGGGAACTCTGCAGTGGAGCAGACATTTTACTCTGGATACACTCCTTCCCAAAATACAATTTTGTGCAGTGCTACTACATAATTCATTAGCACACAATCATTATTTAGACATTGTTATTTAATGTAGATTTACTTCTAAAAGGGCATGAAATCTGGTGGCTGTAGCCCAATATGACATTTGACGATGTCTTCCCTGATATTTTCCATTCCTGGATCCCAGCCTATTTTTAAAATTGCTCACTCTTTATTTCACTTTCAGATAATTTTACTCCAAATTGCTTTTTTATTATGGCATTTTAAGTAAAGAAATATGAAAAAACATGGTTGTTTTTTTTTTCCTGGCATGGTCTGCATTTTATGTCTCCGACAAGAGCTTTTCTAAAGCTGTTTTTCCCAGACTGTGTGTTTTGCAAGGGTGGGACAGTGGGTTATTGTTAGCCTGTTAGACACAACTCAGTTTGAATACCCTTCAGTAGTTTGTGAGGCAAGTCAGCTCTATTTGCATTTGTTCCAGTCACAAAGGTTTATAGGTCAGCAAAGGCTGGCTGGAAAAATTCAACATGCCAATGCACTATTCTTCTATGGTTGTCAGGAATTCAAACGTGCTGGTTTTTATATTTCTTCTTGGTCATGAATATATGATAGCACAGTCTGAAGTCGCTTTGTTTCTTTGGAGCTTGGTACCAGCTGGGACTAAGATGGAGGACGTGACTTGATGCCAGTTTTTTTCCCTGTCTTCTTTTGCCCATACTAATCAGCAACGAATCAAATGTCAGTACATCTGGAGACAGTGAGAGGGCAGTGCTCACCAGTGCACTGTGTTGCTGCTATTTTTTCCCCTTCTGTGAAAAAGAGTCCAGCTGTATAAAAGATGACATTTGTCCTTTCTTAGAAAACATTGCATTAGCTTAATCTTTCTTCTCTTTTGGGTTTTGAGGTGTTGTGTTTTTTTTCCTCAGTTTTTATTTAGATACTTCTGAGCTATGTCCTGAGTTGTTTCCTGATTAAATACAAGCAGAGATTATGTGGAGATCTTCATTTAAACACGGGCTGACAAAGGCTAGGCACGTTGGAGAATTCAGGACTTAGAAGCTGTTGATATCGTTGTAGTAATCACATATAAAGATACACAGTGGAAACAGTCTTGGGATATTGCTGATAACCTGGTCTTTTGATAACTTGTATGCCAAGCTTAAAATCTATATTAAAAGAATGTGTTTCCCAAAGAAAGCATTTCCTCACCTTTGTTTTTCAGCTTTTAGTTTTAGAAGAGGTTTGGCCTTTTGCAGTTATTAAAATGAAATATAGATTTCTCCATAATATGATTTCTTCCAAAGTGCATTTTGAATTTTAAGTGGTGTGCCTGAATACACTGAGAGAGATACTGGTGCAAGTTTATTAGCTGACATCTCATTTCCCCATCATTCTGAACACAGTAAAACCTACTTGAATTTGATTTATTTAAAAATCAGTTACAAAAATTGTTTTTATAGTTGTATCTCAAGCTCTGAGATTTTTCTTACAGCAGTCATAAAACATGCCAGATTTCCTTTTAATATTCTCATTGAAATGCAAGCAGTGACCTTTCTTGTTCTCTTTTGAAGAGTCTTTCTGCAAAATATGAGCTGTTTTGAGTAAAAGGCGACAGAGACAGGGAAGGTTGCATCTGTAAACGGGAGAGGCTGCAGCTAAACCTTGTACTGATGCCTCCATTTGGAACAGCCGGGGAGACCCATTTACTTTTGAATGCACAATTCGCTGCCAAGTTGGCACCATCTTTCATGTTTATAGATTTAAATTCAGCACATGGCTTTAACTCTTCAGCTGCTCTAGCTGCAAACAATTACCCCAAAACAAATGCTTAGGTATAAGCAGCTCATTGTCTTATCCATGCCAAGTTGCATCTGACCCTTTAGAAATACAGCTGAGAATGCTATTTAAAGATGCCATATTGGATAAGACACACTCAAATAGCAAAAGCAAGTTTTAAATGGAAATGTTTACAAATACTAAAGCTTAATGTAAAAAACTACTCATAGAAAAAACATTCTATAAATCACATAATATAGTATTAGGAAGATACAGTGTTTAACAGATGAATCGTTTTAAAAGATTCCACAGAATAGAAAACAGAAATAGAATATACTAACAAGCAAATATATATATCTATATATTGTTCAGGAGTCTACTTTCTTAAACTGTAGCAAATGTACAACTACTAACCATAAGCGTAAAATCATCAGGAGTTGGAAATTCATTGGGGAATAAATTTATTAAAAAATTAAAAATAAAAATTAACTCTTAAAAGATCAGTTCCATCACGAGATTGCTACATATTTTGATTTTGAATATTTTCATGGACAACATAATTTGCCACAAATAGAAATTCAATTTTAGAACCAGTAGTGTGATTGTTTTATTAAGAATATTTTCAGCAGTTGGATACATATTGCTTTATGGCTCTAAGGTTTAGTAGAGGAGCAATGATAAACTAACTGTAAATGTAGTTATGCTGTGAAATTCAATTTGAATCTTAGCTTCAAAATGGACAAATAAACAGTTAATACAGTGATGTGGGTGACTACCACTCACACAGTGGAAATATAGGCTGAATCCCATCAATTACAGTCACTGCTGAGGTTTGGATATGGACAAAGAAATATGTAAATGCAATTCAGAAGTTTTGTATCTGTAGCCTTTGTTTTAGTAACTTGCAAAATACTCCTATGCTTCATAAGTACGAGCTTCTCAGTTATGACACTATTTGATACATAGATAACCTTTGTTAGTAGCTCTGTTATACTGTAATTATAACAGTGATTTTTTTGTTGTTGCTATTATACTCACCTGATTTTTTTTGTTGACCATTTGTAAGGCATGCATTTGCATACAAAAAAACAGTTGCTTCATTTACTAATAATTTCATTTACCATTAACCTCTGCATGTAAGTAGTGACCTATCTGTGAAGCATTCAGTATAATAAGTGGGTTATTTGCTAACTCAGAAAGCATATCTGCACATAGATCCTTTCTGTGGTTTGAAGTATTTTTATAATCATGCATTCAGTTCAGCACATGGGAAGCTCCTGATAGCTAGTTCTGAAAACAGAGTAAACAAAGCTAGATTACATTACAAGCATGTAAATATATTCTGATTTTAAACTACAAAATTTATTTTATAAATCATACTTTTCTCTCCAATTTTATTGACTGTGCTAATACTGCATACAACTTCAGAGTAGCTTTCTTTTGCCAGTTATTTTACTCTTAAAACCCGTAATTCCTGCATATTACATCAGATTTATGAAACTATTTCTTGGCATCATTCTTTTCTTATAAGTCACATGTGTGTGTGTGTATGTGGTGCATGTATGTGCTCTTCAGTTGTTTTTAGAATTAAGGAGATAAGAAGCACGCAGGCTGAATAGTTTTACTTTTGTAATGACTGTAGAATAGAGATTTATTTCCTAATTTTTGTTTTAGAGAACAGAGATTTATTTTTATAAATTTGTGTTAGCACATGCTTTTATTCAGGGGGGTTCCATCAGTTATAAAATACTTGGATTTCGGTTAAGTGAAAGCAAAAGCTGCAGGCACAGTTTGGATGCCTGTGTTGCCTTTGGGTATCCTCCAGTTTTGCTTATCCTTTGAGGGTTGCATCCCTGACCAACTAAGGCACTTTTATTTTTTTTATTATTTTATTATGGTGTTGGTTGTGAGTAGGGGAGAGAAAAGACTGGAATTGCTGATTGAATTTTCTGTGCCACAAAAAAGGAGTGGGTAGAATACTTACATACTGCAGTAATTTTGGATGAAGACAAATCCTTTAATTACGTATGTGCAGTGTGTGGACATTTGCAGATCCCATAGTTAGGGTTATTTTGAGCTTTCAATTTTCCAGAAAGAAAAAAAAAAAAAAATCAACCTTAGACTGTTTGTTTTAAGGTGTGGAAAGATGGAGATATGGTATTTTCTTGCCTGGTTCTTCAGTTTTCCTCTTTTCCTTTAACTGATTTTTATCTCTGATAAACTCACAATTTTTGTCTCCTACTAGCTCTGCCCGTGGACTGATGGCTATGTCCAGACTCCAGCAATATGTATACCCTTGCTTTGAGGAGGTAGGATGCTTTTGATGCTTCACCATTAGAACAAATGATGGTTTTCCTCACTGTGTCATTGTGCATTTCATAGACGTTCAGAAAAGGCAGTGAACATGACACGTATTTACATACCCTGATACTGCCAGCAGCCTACTGAGCTTCATTTTCTCCAGTCTTGCTACCCCGTGCTTCAGGAGAGGCCTCATTCCCACCACTGTGGGGTTTTCCTCCTTAGCCCTGTGTTCTGTCCTCCACAGTTTCCCTGTAGAGCTGTGACAGCCTGTCATTGTCTGCCCCTCGGGATATTATAGTTGCAATTTGCTCACATAGATGCCAGCTGATCGTAAGTTCTCTTTTTTTAACTCTTTTCTTTGCATTTCCCCCCCACAAACTCAAGTCCAAAAGTATACAGTATGGTTCTTGAGCTGGAAGTAGGGTCTGCAAAGGCTTGTCATTGCTAGGACTTCTCTGTGGTGGATAGTAGAAGACCTGATGACAGATTTTAGTTCTTGTGACAGAAGAATTGTCAGGAAGTCTCATCTTCTCCTTTCACCTCTTGCTACTACTAAGGCACAGTGGGAAACTTAAAGGACAAATTCAGTTGACAAACAGAACTTGGATCCCTGTGAAGGAGACTTATTCTCCTCCTGTCAAATCTTTGAAAAATCAGAAAAAACTCTTGCTCCGATTAACCTTAGTGTACCCTCTAATATCCTCTGCTTCTGGACATGCTGAGAGTAACTCACTCATACTGAGAAAATTAGGCCTGACCAGGCCTGAAATGATTCATGAAGATTCTAATTTTAATAGTGAAATAAAACTACTTTTCATTGTGAAAAGTTTTAATCATTGTTTCTGTACATGTGGGCTTCAGCACAAAAATATGTTGTGCAGTTAAGTATAGATTTGTTCATCTCAGCATTATTTCATCATTATATTACATTAGGAAGTTCTAAGCATTTGCTTTTGTTCAATTCAGATGCTCTAAAAATTGAATACTGGTTTTAGTCTAAAGTTTTTAAGAACAATTAGGTTAAAAAGTGAATGATGTTTGCAAAGCATCAGTGTCAACTTTTATCAGTCTAAAACCTAAACCTTGGCAGTCCTTTTCATTATATTTTAGTATTTGGTGCATGTTTATTTGGCCTAGTTGCATAATGAAGTGGGAATTTTAAGTAGATGGGTACTCTACAAAGTACTGCTTTAAATGTATTTAATTATGTTAAAGAAATAATCATACCACTATTTGATCATCCTCTTTTATTTCTGCTACATACACTAGAAGTTTAAGGATATGTCTTGTGTAGACATAAGTCATTAATGCAAAAGTTCTTTTGAGGAATTGATGCGGAGAACTGTCTCCTTGTGATTGCCATTATATGAGATCTGCACTCGTTTGTCCATTTTTGCAAAGCTCAAATCTAAAGCAGTTGTAGTAATAGTTAAATCTGAAAAAGGACAGCTCGAATTACCTTACCATGGTCACCAAAAGGAGCCCGAATTTGCCCCATGTTAGAAATATCTTCCCTGTTAATTTTATTGCTCTGCAGTATTTCACACCAAAATTCCTGATGTAATAAGTGTTTTGTTCTGTGTAGTTAAAAAAAAAAAAAGTAAATACAATGAGTTTTTGTTGTGAAGATGGTCCTCCTGTCCTAGCTCTCTGTTCAGTGAGACACGGCATTTGGTTCTGAATGTGTGGAAGAGCTGGCAGCTGCTGTGGGATAGATGGGATAGTGTGCCAGAGGCAGCTCGTTCAGCAAGGCCTGGAGGAGAACCAGAGTGGAAAACTGGGGAAGTCTGTAGCAGCCTGCTCCCTCCTTGTCCTTCCCGTTGTCACTGTGTTTGTATGAGCTGCTTTACCTTCCACCAGGCTTGTGAGAAGGTGCATGCACAGACTGAAAATGACTATTTACATACACAGTATAGAAGTAGGCTAAAAAGTCACTGAAGGCATTGCTAGTCATAAAAATTTTGTTTCTTATAAAAAGAAGGATTTGCACTAGTTGCCTTTATCGGACTTGTATTTGCCAGACATTAAACTGAGTTAGGTATTGTATATAGTTCTTCTGAGATTTTGTTTGACATAACCAAAGGATTTTCACTTCGCAGGGAATGTTGGCCTGGAGCGTGGCCAGTTCTGACGGCTTTGTGTAAATTTTGGGTGTCTGTGAAAGGGAAGATGCAATGCTTGGTTGGGGCTCCTTCTGGCAGGCCTTGCAAGGAGTACTTCCCTTGGTGGGGTCTGAGCGCTGCTCATGGAGGGAAAGCTCAAGGTTTTCTGCTTCTTGTAATTTGGAGGGGCTATCAAAATAATAATTGCTATTAAAGATCAGTACCATGTTGTAATTACTTTAATGATAGTGAGTCTAATTCTGCAGCCATTTTCTTTTTTTTTCTGTGTGTGTATGCATTACTACAAAATTTTAAGTTGCATGAGAGATGAATTAATAATTTCAGCATTTTATAATGCTTCACCTAAACATGAATACTTCCAAATGAAGTGAAAATGAACTAAAAATAAGGCTTAATTATAATTTGCTCTTTTCTGAAGAACATGGAATTTTATATACAGATTATATAAGTTTTCAGTATATGTTTGTGTCATGTGCATGTCATGGATTCATTGTGTTACTATCCTGTCTACCAATATGGTGATACCCATCTGATAAACTGGTTTTAGGCATTGTTTTTTCTTTAATCCATCTCTTTCTTGACTTTTTCGAACATCCAGAATTTTCTGTTACTTCAGAACAACTCAAATGTAACAGAAATCAACATGTATCACGAATGTGTTTTATTACCTAAATAAAGAAGTACAGTAGTTGCAGTATTCGGTCTCAGATCAGTGGCACACTTTTAAGATCCAGTAATTTGGTGGAATAGAAACAGGGTATTTTATTCCTCAAGTGGCACTCGCTTGAGTGCAAATTATGGCTTCAGGCCTTTAATAGTCTCCAGATATCAGTCTTTGGAAAATTGTGGTATTCCATTGCGTAAGAAACATTTAGAATATTTTTAGGGAGTTTAACAAATTCCAGATCTCTGATCTTTGCACAGCAAAACTTCTGCTAGCGAAAAGTAACTGATTTTAAAACACAAGAGCTAAAGTAGTGCCCAGTAAAAATGCTGAATGCCCTAGTGTAGTCTTAAAATAGTGAGCTTTTTTCAGCATGTTGTGGAGATATAGTTTTATGTTTGTATCAGCATTTCTGTCAGCATTGCATGACTCACTTAAGAAGATCCATATCCATATGGATATCCATACCATATCCATAAATTTGGCTATGTCAAAACTGTCTTGTGTTTAAATATACTATGTGCTTAAATATCCAAACGATAATTTCATAGGTATAACTCCCACAGATAGTCAGAGAGAGCCACGTGCTCAATGCTGCCAGTTATACACCTGAAATTCTTGTTTAAGGTCCTTTCCTGATGTCTGTAAGGGAAGACTGTGAGGACTGTGTGATTATGTTTCTGCAAAGAAGTTTTTTGACTGCCTCTCCAGCACAGCATTTTAATCTGATGCAGTTCCTGGTTGGAGGGAAATGCTGTCTAATCATACCTCATCAGCTGGTGATAGAGACTATCACGCTTCACTCCAGTGTGTCAGATGTCCAAACATTTGTCTGAGTAATATTGTTAAAGATTCTATTGTCATCATAGTTCATTCGTTTTTTGAAAGGATTTTAAAACAGAAAAATTAATTCACTTACTAACTCTAACACATTCTCTGAAAGGATCTGAATTGCAGTTGGCTACAGTCTTTGCATATAATAATAACTGGTGGATTTCAAGCAAAATCACCAAGGACTGTATTGGAAATATTTGTATTATAAATCTTTATGGATTTATAAAGGTAACCTTGATAGAAGTAGACTGGACTATGCTTATGTTCTGTATTGGCCTTTGGAGCATACTAAACACTGAAGATGCTGTAGTATGTCATTTTGTAAACAATGCACACACAAATACTCTTTGGCACTCAAAAACTGGTAAATCAACCTACAATATGAAAAGTTGTAAATACACAGCATGCTTTTAGCCTTCTGATGTGCATTTAAAACTTCTGTATCTTAGCTGATTTCTGCCTTCCAACTAGTAGTTGACCATGAAAGTACTCTGAGACTTGAGTCTCTTCTGAGGGAATGCTTAATGGCTCTTCTCTAGCAGGCTGCTCTGCAAAAGCTCTAAAGGAATCCAGTGTGCAGGTCGCCATCCTTCTGCATGTTTGAGTTCAGCTTAGCAAAGGAGAGGTGGGAAACAAGGAAAAATTGACTTAACTGCAGAGAGATCACCCCTGGTTTGATCTCCAAGGAAGTTAATGAAACCTGAGATTTGCAGTTTTTCTAAGCTAAACAAAAACTGTATTTCTACTGTTTGTTTTGCAGAGTTCAGGGCCTTCTGTTGTAAACTTATGTTGACAGACACTGCAGATAAGTTGTAGCCTAGACAAGAAATAGCAAGTAAATGTAAGGGGTAACAGTATTTGAACAGAATAACCATTGTACCAGTAGAAATTGCCTTTAGTTCCGCAGTTTTTGATGCATCATTTTGTAGAGTTTTGAGGCGTAATTTGGTTTTCGCCGAGACTGTCATGGAAAATACCATGATATCTTTCAAAAGCTATTTTTGTCCTTTTATAAATGGCAATATTCATCCCTTCAGAGCTAAGGAAACAATCTGGTGTATGGAGGAAAACACTGTACTGCGTTTTCCTTTCTAAATAATAGATCAACGTTTACAGATGATGGCCCCTCCCATTAGTTGACTAATGAGAGTTGCATGAGTTTTCTTTCAAACAAAACATACATAGTTGCTCCTGCTCACCCCAAACAAACTCAATTGCTCTAATTATGGTTGCAAATCTCAACATTGATATCACTTGACATCATACAAACAGCAGAAGAGGGCATTGTGTGCCCAACTGTGCTGAAAGTGCTGTATGTCCTCGTCTCATGTTTTCTACTTAATTTTTGTAAAGACCAGGCTCCACTATTTGAGTGATCGCTCTTTCATTAGCTGCATCTGTTTAGCTCTGCTCCACCACTGCCCTCCCCTTGTCCACTCTGTCCCCCATGTATGTAACTTACAGCTCTGGAATTAAAGGAAGACCCGAGGTTAGTGATACAACTTGATTTCCATATTTGCACTGCTGGTCTACAGAGCTTGTTTTAAATACAGCAATTTAGCATTTTTCACATGCTTACCTCTAAGTCTCTCCTTCCTCACTTTGCTGATGCAAAATCTTTGAGTCTGTAAGATCACTCAGCCCTTCCTCACATTTCTAATTCAGTCTTGTCATCATTAATTAGGCTTTATCCTTGGTATTTACTATACTGAGCATGAAACAATAGGAATGAAAACAGCTGCAGTAACAGACAAATAAATATACAATAAATTGAATCTCTGTTTAAGTGTAAACCCAACTGGACAGGTATAGCTACCTCAGAGCAAAAGCAGTTGTACTCTTCTGTTTGGTTACGCTCATTGGTACTAAATGGCACTGGAATGACCATCCCCTTGATCTCACAGACATAATTATTGACAAATATATGGGCACAATCACTTTACAGATTTTTTCTCCTCTTTTCATCCTAACACTGTACTCCTCATGTTTCTGTGTGCAACTGTTATACTGCCTGGGACCAATTATTAATATTCTCAAACCATTGTTCTTGTTCCTAGCCTTTCTCTGCATTATATTTCTCCTCATTAGTATCTATATACTGTAAGTTTTCCAAAGCAGACCCTCTCATGACAGTACCCTAAAATGAAGATGGGATCTGAACTACTCCCACAGTGCTAATTAGTATCAATAGTGAATTCTGGAGAGCAAGTATTAGTCAGATATTGCCACCGAAACTCTTTTTTTTTTTCCAAAAAGTGACCAGAAGTTGAAAAGCTCTACAGCGTACTGCACTTTGCAATTCTCTCTTTCATATCTTGACCATTATATTTGCCTTTTTTTTTTAAGTGAAAAAATTTGAAAATGTTTAACCTGTTATCTGTACATACAGCCATATTTTCATCCAGCCATCCCTTTCTTTGGCATATGGCCTGTGTAAGCATTTAAGTATTCTTCACTGAACTTGAAGCCATGTATTAGCCAGAGATCACAAACACGAGAGCATGAGCTTGCATTTCTTAACCACATATTCTGCTATTCCACACCAAATGACTAAACATAGTGATATCTTCAGCCCAGGAATTGTCTTTCTCAAGCAAGATGACTGGATCACACGAAAGCTGCCCTCAAAAGGGTATTGGCCTCCTACCTCCCCATGTATAGCCAAAGTTCAGAGCTGACATGAAACAATCGTGTTGCAGTTGAATTATAGGGTGTTTGCACCAGCCAAGGCATCTCCTTTGAAGTCTGGAAAGAGAGCAGTGGGGAAGCTGCTTTCTGCAGCTTACTTCATATGGACACAGATTCTGTTTTGCCATTTTAGTAGTCTTTCTCAGTAAAGCCACACACATGCTGCACTTTGTGAAATCTTGAGTCCTCACAGATCAGAAGGAGTAAGTCTTTAGCCTGGAAAAGGGAATCAGGTGTGTAGTCCTGTGGCATTCATATACTAGTGTATGTTTGCATTGTGTCATGATACCTTCAGTCTCCTGAGCTTTGGGAGATAAATGTACCTTGCAGTGTCCTCTCAGGTTGGCAGCTTCAGGCAGATTGCTTGGGCTGTAGGGACACGAAGAATCCTCATCTTTCTCTGTGAGCAGCTTCCACACCCTGAAAGGAGCAATTTCTCAGGTGGTGCTCAAGCTGTTTAGCTCAGTTCAGGTGAAAGAAAACATCTGAAGCAACATTCATCCACCATATGGTAGTTAATGCAGTGAGAGAAAAATCCTGTGAAAGCTTGTGGTAGAAGAGGAAGTTACATGAGGCTCCACCATGAGTAATGCATTCATTATTTACACGAGGTTTTTCATGTACTTCAGTGGGGAGGGTGCCAGGGGGGAATGTTTTAGAGTAATTTATTATTTAAAATTTCTTTATGCATGTTTTTCCTCATGTAAAACTTTCCATCTCTTTGTAATAAAGCACAAACGTAGAGCAGATCAGATGAGAAAAATGATTATACTGTTGTAATGTCTAAAATATGCTTATTCAGCTAAACATATTTTGAGATATTGGCAAAAAGTGGCCTGCTAAGTTCAGGCTGGAAGCAGTTTACATAGCTTCTGATACTATTTCCTCTACTATTCTATATACCAAGAGCTCATTGTGCTGCAGCAACTAGTATTTTTCTGCCTCTATGGCTCTTCACAAGAAAAATGCCATTGTTTCAAAGGAACATGAACTTGTTCCCCAGCTACACATAAAAAGAATAACTGCAAGCAGTAACTAGATTGTTTTTTGTAAACAAAACTCAAACATATGCTGATCTTTTTTTCCTTTAAGATTTTCTATGTAAAAAAATGTTCAACATAAAAAATGCAAGCACCAAACTGAAGTACCTTGTTCTTGTTATTTTCTGCTGTTATCAGTGTAAGAAAAGGTACTAAAGAAACTTTTATCTTTCAAACTTCTTATTGCAGAAAAAGCATTCTGATATATTTTTATTAACAACATAATCATACATTAAGATGCATTTGAGAAGAAATTTCCAGAGTAACTAATATTTAAAGAAAGGGGAAAAAAAGAAAGGAAAATGTTTAATTTATTCAGTGAATAAGGTGCTGAAGTTAGTGTTTTTCAAATTAATACTTGTTTGCTGCTGCTAAGTACTTAGACCTACACAAAAAAAACTTTGAAGTCTCATTTGTTCAAGTGAAATTTCAAACTGATTGTTACTGATCTGTAAGGCTGCTTTTTCAGCTTACCCAGTAAAAAGTTCATTGCCGTGAAGGCTTGAGCATCCTCATCTTCAACACACAACCAGGCCCAGTTACTGCCCCATACACTGCTGCACTGTAGATGCACAGTCATTCTGAAATCTTCAAACTGCACAGTATGCGCCAGTGTCCTTTAAATGATGAAGGAAAAATATTATTTTAATTTTTTTAATGGGGAGTGGTGGTGTATCTTAAGTGAACAGAAAGTTCTGGATATAAAAGCTTTGACTTCTTTTTTAAAATAATTGCCCTGGCCTTTCCTAAATGATTGCAATTTTCTGTTCATTTTCTGCTAATTGCATGTGCAGACAGATTCAGGCAAAACATCTGTGGTGGCTCTAAATAGGAGAATTTCTTACAAAGCATTCAAGTTCCAGATGAGTTTTGTGCTGATGTAACCCCTTCCAGTCTGAGATCTGTATCCCTGTTAGTATCTTTCTGCAGAACCAACTTGCTGTTTCAAAGGTTCTGCCCATATCACAGAATCATAGTATCATAGAATCATAGAATTAGCTAGGTTAGAAAAGACCTACAAGATCATCTAGTCCAACCATCCACCTACCACCAATAACCCCACTAAACCATGTCTCTCAACGCTATATCTAAACGTTTCTTGAACACCTCCAGGGACGGTGACTCAACCACCTCCCTGGGCAGCCCATTCCAGTGCCTGACCACTCTTTCAGGAAAGTAGTGTTTCCTAATGTCCAGCCTAAATCTCCCCTGGTGCAACTTGAAGCCATTCCCCCTCGTCCTGTTACTAGTTACAAGAGAGAAGAGGCAGACCCCTAGCTCACTACAACCTCCCTTCAGGTAGTTATAGAGAGTGATAAGGTCCCCCCTGAGCCTCCTCTTCTCCAGACTGAACAATCCCAGCTCCCTCAGCCGCTCCTCATAAGGCCTGTGCTCCAGACCCCGCACCAGCTTCGTTGCCCTCCTCTGTACATGCTCCAAGGCCTCGATGTCTTTCTTGCAGTGAGGGGCCCAAAACTGGACACAGTACTCGAGGTAGGGCCTCACCAGGGCTGAGTACAGAGGGAGAATGACTTCCCTACTCCTACTATCACAAATGATATGTGAGTATATGAAACCTGTTCAGCTTTCTGCTATGAAATACACCCTCTGTTACTCAAAGCTGGACACAAAGCATTGTCTTCTATTATTTCTGCTTTATGAAAGAAAAAACCCTCCTATTTTCTAGTTTTAAATCTTGATATACAGTTGAAAAGTTTGGAAGACTTTCTGGGGTTACGGTGTGCTGTGGTTGGCGAATTGCCTGACTGCCTTGTGAAAGATCCATAATTCTCCATTCAATGAGATTTCATGGTAGTAAATTCTATGTTGGTTTAGGTAGAACACCAGTACTGGGATGAAAAACAATACATCTTAAAATAGTGAAGTGGAAATGTGGAATAAAATCCAGAAAACCCAATAAAGTATGAGTGATTCGATAAGATAAGTTCTAATGGTAGAAGTGTATTATGATGGTCTTTGATGTTTAGTTAGTTTTTATACATAAATTCAGTAAGTTACAGCTCCTGAAAACAGCTTTTGATTTGCTAGATTTATATCTACATGGGAGAACTTTAGTCACAAGTATGTAGGTCATTCTGAAAGTAATCCCCCCTATTTATTTCCATGGAAATGTCAACAGATACAAAGAGCACAATAACTGTGTGATTGAGCAAATTCTCAGCTACAAAATACTACCTTTCAACGTACTCACCATGATTAGCTATGCATTTTTGCCAATGATGAATAAGAGCCTGCATGCCGCACTTGTAAAAATCTGTACTAGTGGAGGTGACCCACTGTTGTCACTGCTGAAATGCACTACCCACTGCCTCACTGTGCTCACATCCACTGTTTGGTCTCCATAAATGTCCAGCAAGCATCAATGAATGTCAGTGGGTACCATTTTTTCTGCATGGAGGAATTCAGTGACACCAGTTCGCTTCATACTCACTTCCATGTCAGACGCCATTTTGTCAGACTGCCCTCTGCTGCCATCTTTTGCATGGCAACAAAATGTAACAGAATATTGGTGGGAAGGTGCAACCTCTGCTGCCTTACCACTAACATCCGCCTCTGATGTTGTGGACAATCACATAATCAAAGAGGAGACATTACCATCAGAGCAGCCCTTGTACATTCAGATTGAAAGCAGACCAATACAGATTTATTTTACAACGTACACAATACTAGGAGTCCCTCATAAGCTTGTACACCAGTTTCTGACAGATGTATCTGTATAAAAAGAAACAGGCAGAATGTGTTTGGCCACTTTTTCAAACAACAGAATAACCTTAAAAAATGCAATCTAATTAGCATTGATTTCATTACTCCACTTTTCATCATTTATTTTACTTTAAATAATTCAAAAATTAATCTATTTAGACTAAAAAATGTGAAAGGTACCTTTATAGTGTCAGCATGCATAGTTATGTGGAAGAAACTAATGACATAGGACAAAATGCATAAATGTTGCTTGTCAAGCAGTCCTGTACTAGGCATAAATTCATAAACAAAAAGGCATATTTCAATAGCAATCGATGATGTGAGAAAAAGTAGAGAAAAGATAGAAAATAACACAACTAGATTAGCTTAAATTTCTAGTTGGTTGATTTTGACTTTTTGATTCAGTAAAGAGAGAACTGGAGGGGACTGGAGAGGAGAACTGAGAGAACAGGGGGAGGGGTTCCACTTCTTCACTGGAAGTGAAGAAGTGAAGAAGTTCTTCCACTCCACGTCCACTGTTTCTCCACTTAAGTACCAGCCTTACTTCTCAGTGGTGTGTGGCTTTTTCCAGAATATGTGAAGGCTGCTCTTAGATGGGAAAGATAAGAATAATGTGACTTACTCAGAGTTTAAACTGCAGTTGTGTGGCTGAAAACCACATAAAGAAGGAAGCTTCAGCACTTTCTAATCTCCTACACGTTTGTTTTTTTCCACTTGCCTTTTAATCTTTCAAAATTAATATTGTGCTTTGTAAATATAACAACTTTGACTCTTAGTTTTACCACCTTCATTCAGTCACTTTTCAGATTTAATTTTTCCATCATTACAAGAGTGCAGAGAGGTGAGTTGTACGTTTTCCAAATAATAAGACTTTTTAAAATGAAAAAATTTTATCAGAAATGTTCTAACATTTTGTAATGCGATGCTTTCACATTCAAGCCTATTTTTTCATTGAAAACGTCCATGCAGTAACCAGAGTGCCTTTGCAAATATAGTTGAGTCCTTTACAGTTCTGTTTGGAGTATTTGAATTATCTTTTGAAATAATTTTTTCGCCTTTGTCAAATTTGCCCTGAGCAAGGTTAGTTTCATGTAATAGAACTGTACAAAGAACAACAAACCTGCCTTTTGGTACTCAAGATTTTCTGTCACTATGAAAAAAGTATTGATGGTTAGATGTCTTTGCAGTGAGTTTGTAGAGGGTCACTGACCTTGCAAAACAATCTTCTTTTTTAACTTGACAGCATGTTATCCATGATTTTGAGGTTTAACTCACTTAACAGTTTTCCCTCCAGAGCTAGGTTAAAGCACTGCTGCAATCAGAATATCTTCAACGACACCTCTGAAAGTTAATATTAGCATTTACGTTAATGCAGCTTTCTCTAAGTAATGATTTTCAGCTTTAGGGATTCTTCTAAACACCTGAAATATTCAATAAGCAAGGATGAAATTTTAGAAGATGCAGAACAAGTTCAACAAATTGCTTCTGGAGTAATATTTGTCTGAAATAACAACAAACTGGTATCAGCTGTCTTTCTAGCAAGAGACTTAGGGGCTTCATGCTGCTGAAGTGCAAAAGAAATGTTCATTCTCTGCAGTCTTTCAGTCATTCCTTTGGAGGGAAATTACTAGTGAAGCTCATGTCACTTTGGCCTGGAAAGTATCTTCTGTGGTCACTGTCTAGTTTGAACACTTGGTTGACATGGACTGCTGAACAGATCTCAGTTATAGAAACTGTGAGTCATAGCTAATGTGTACTGCATTCAGCTTGGACACAGAAAGTGGAAGGCTCAGCAATCTGTTACATATCATCCTAAGGCATTATTGGTACTGCCAGCTCCACCGTTGAAAACTTACGAGTCAAACTTCCCTCAGATCCTAATATTTCCTATTAATCAAGACCTTTAGGGGTAGAAAATATTTTTTAAAACCAGTTTTGTGTTGTTTCTTTAATGCTAAGAATAGTTTTATTAAACCGAGTATGAAAAATGTTACATAAAGCAAATCATGCCATGCAGTATAGGGTTAATTTTTTTTTTGAAAAGAAAGAGGTGTGTGTATTTGGCAGAAATGCATTAGGTCAGGTATTTTGCTTTTTTGTTTTAATCCAATTAAATTATAAATCTATTAGGTTTGGTTCCTCATTTTCTCATTTGGTTGTGAACTATAGCAAGCATTTGCCACCAGTTGAAATCTGGGGGAAAGGTTCTTCCAACATGCAATGCCAATATATACTGCACTGCAGACAGTCGATTAACCGGAAAAGCAAGGTTCTTCAGCTCTCAGTTTGGGTGCCTGGAATGGATGAATGTTTGTGCCAAATCCTTAGTCTTTGAAATGGAGGTAGTATCTCTCCTTCATTCAGCTCAAGAGATTTTTGTGAAGATTATGCGATAGACCTTTGAGAAGCATCCAGGAACTGAATTGCCACAGAAAAACCTTGTAATTCGGGCTGTAATTTGAGGGGAAAATCCAGTAAGCAAGGCATGGAGCTTCAAGTTGTTTAGTGATGTGAATGCAAGATACTGAGGGGCTGCTAATGCTGACATTGTCTTGTTTCACATAAGCCAGGACTCAGCAGAAAAGATGTAATACAGGCTTGAGATTGAAGATTGTGTCACACAAAGACAGTGTATAAGAAGTGTCTCTGCACAGTCGATTTTATTCCTACTTTTTCAGTTTGATTCTGCACCCTTTAATCCTGTTTGAACAAGATTAACCCTTGTTTTAATCAATTTTAACATATGTATGCATGCACACGCTTTTGTGAACGCACATGTTAGTGCATGTAATTTTTTGCAAGTTAGGGGAGATGAAGAGCAAACTGCATAAACAGAGATTCTATCTTGTAGCAGTCTGCTAACATCCAAATGAATCACCAGAAGGAATGGAATATCCTGAGCCATCCCACAGTGCCCTGCTCCTCAATCTGACTGGTGGCAAAAAGGACGTAATTCTCTATTTAAAGCACCTCTATAGAGAATCAGCGCAGAGATGTTGTCAATTCAGTGTCCTGGCTTCTCAGCACTGGTGTCTGTTGGCACCTTTCTGCCTTCTCCCATTTGCTCCACTGGCCACGAAGCTCAGTTTCACTGCAAAAGGAAGCAGTGTATTCAGGGCAGGTGGAATCTTTGGGAATTTTTCCTCTTAAATTTCAGCAAGTCTCCACACCTCCAGGGACAGGGCATCCACAGCCTCTCTGGGCAGCCTACTCCAGCACCTCACCACTCTCTTGGTAAAGAGCTTCCCCGTGATATCCAACCTAAATCTTCCCTCGTTCAACTTAAAACCATTTCCCCTCGTCCTGCCATTATCTTCCCTTGTAAAGAGTTGACTCCCCTCCTGTTTGTAGGCTCCCTTTAGGTACTGAAAGGCTGCAGTGAGGTCACCCCACAGCCTTCTCTTCTCCATGCTGAACAAGGCCAGCTCCCTCAGCCTGTCTTTCTAGGGGAGGTGCTCCAGCCCTCTGACCATCTTTGTGGCCCTCCTCTGGACCGTCTCTAGCAGCTCCCTGTCTTTCTTGTATTGGGTATTTGTTTTGGGTATAACAAGTTGCTTTCCATATTGCATATGAGAATGTCCTTTATTCTGACATGTTCAGGCAATGAAAATTTTCTTGGTGGTGACAGTTACAGAGAGATTTTGGTGAGTTGTCCAAAGTGGCTTCATATAGCCAAGGAAAAAGAACAGATGACGTGCAGTAAAAACTGCTTCAGAAGGGTGGTCATGGGAAGGAAAGACAGAACCTGGTCTTCACTGATCAGAGCAGCAATGCTTCAGCTCCCCAATTTCTGACATTGCAGTCATTACCAAATTCTGCCCAGTAGACTGAGGGACTGGTAGACGTGCCTGTGGATGGTATCAGGGTCCAAAAACTAGGGCCTATAAATGACGATGTTTTACTTCACCTCTCCTTTCCATCCTTGCTCAGGACATTTATTAACACACTGAGCAATCCCAACGGGATCACAGATTGTCGGTGCATACCTGGTTACCACCCCAAGGAGATCAGCATAACTGGCCTAGCACACAGCTGGATGGATGCAGCTAGCTGGAACATTCCCAGCACAAGAAAGATGTGGGGCTGTTGGAGCAGGTCCAGAGGAGGGCCACAAAAATGAACAGAGGGCTGGAGCAGCTCTCTATGAAGAAAGGTTGAGCGAGCTCAGCTTGTTCAGCCTGGAGAAGAGAAGGCTTTGGTGAGATCTCACTGAGGCCTCATCATTGAGGAGAGCTTATAAACAGGAGGGAGACCATCTTTCCACATGATCTGATAGGGATAGGACAAGAGGGAATAGTTTAAAAGAAAGGAGGTTTAGGTTAGATATTACGAGGAAGATTCTTATTCAGAGGGTGGTGAGGTACTGGCATAGGCTGCCCACAGAAGCTGTGGGTGCCCCATCACTGGAGGTGTTCAAGGCCAGGTTGCATGGGGCCCTGGGCAGCCTGTTCTAGAGGCTAGCAGCCCTGCCCACAGCAGGAGGTTGGAACTAGATATTGAAGGCCCCTTCCAATCCAAGCCATTCTATGATTCTCTGAATATCCAGAACTCATACTTTGAAAAAAGAAAAAAAGTTTTTTTAATAAGTTGAAATATAACACGCTTGGTCTGATCAAAGCACAACAGCTTTAGCTTAGTGCGTGTACATCTGTTTGGCAAAGGAAGCACTGCACACCTAGGAGAGGCGGGACTACGGGGAGGGCGGCAGCACCCCGAGCCGCAGCAGGCTGACGCGGGACCTTCGCGCGGGGAGAGGGACCGCCTGAAGTGCAACGTGCCCGTGGGCCATGGCCGGGCGGCGTGCCGGGAGCAGGACAGCGGTGCTGAGTCGAGCTCTCACCAGTTGCTGCTAAGTGTTCTGACTATTGCGCGCTGCGGACTTATCCCGCGTCTTTCTTCCTGCCTGAGCGTTCCAGCTGCTGCCTGAACGTCAGTCGCAGCGTTCCAATCCAAAGTATTTTCCTTCTTTGCAGCGCTCGGAAGAATTCAAATTACACATCTTACTGGATCTTAATTACAATACGTCTTTATACAGGTAACTTTGTAAATATTACTTTACCCTCACTGCGTGAAAATACATTAGCTTACAATCACACTAAGGTCGATGATGGTGCTTTCTCCCCCACGCAAAGACAACGACGATAGCGCTCCGCTACCCGTCCCTGCCATAGCTGGAGACTGCGCGGAGCTGCGCAGAGCCCCACGTGACCGCCCCGCGGCACAGACGCGCCGCAATTAGCATTCACGCCGAGCGCGGGCAGCCAGTGGTGGGACCGCCGCTGGGGAGGAAGGGGTTAACGCGGGCAGCCGGCTGGCTTTTTTTTTTCTTTTTTTTTTTAAATCTTCTTAATTAATCACCCGCCGCTCCGCGATTTAAATATGGAAATGGAGAGCGGCTCGCAATTATTCATGAGCCGAGCCTGCCAGCGACCCCGCCGCGTTACTGGCCCCGCCCTCCTCGCCCTGTGCAGAGAGCGAGTCCCGGCGCTACCTGCTGCCCACCTGCCCGCTGGACCGCCTCGTCAGGGGCCTGGGGGCACAAATGAAACAAATGAAAGGCCTGGGCAGTAGGCTTTGCCCTGAGCTGCCACAGCTCCGCGGCGGGCGGCCGGGGAGCGCGTGGTGCGGGCGGCGCGCACAACATGGCCGCCGCGGGGCGCGCTGACGGCAGCAGGTGACGTTCGGGCTGCGCAGCGGCTTGCCGCCCGCCCTCCCGCCCTCTGAGTGTTTGTATGTTGAGGCTATTTTTCTGGCACTTTTTCTCCCGCTCTCTGGACTGTCTATTTGATGCAGCGGATGGCTAGGTGAAAACGAAATAAAATCCCGGCGCTTGGTGGCTAGTTGTGTCAGTGCGGTGTTGCTGGAGCCGCAGAGGGGGGAGGAGCAGCAGCGACAGGTTGCGGGCTGACAGGTGCACTTCGCCAGCGGTGTGTGCAGGGCGGTCTGTTCTTCGAGCAGCCTTGGTGTCGTTAAATAAGAAAATAAAAAAAGCTTTGAAGGCAAAAGGCACGTTGTAATGGCAACTACAGCTTTAGCAGGGGGCATGTGTTGCACCAGAGCGAGCCGTGATGCAGTGATGGAGGACGTACCATCTCGTTCTGTGGGACTGCAGCGTTTAGAGATGTGCCTGATTCCTTTCTCCCTCTAGAACGGGCTATTGCTCCGCGGATGCCAGCGGCGTGCGTGCTGCGAGTTGCCGTGCTGGATAACAGGGTGGCTTTGAGAGCTCAGTGCGGCCGCAGAGCGAAACAAACCGCGGCGAGGACGGGGATCTGAGCTCCAGCTTAGAAGGAAGGCGGGAAGATCAGACTGCGATAAACAACGCTGAAAAATGGCAGGAGAACAGTGTTTACTTTTGAATGTATGGCCCGCTGCTAGCCTGTCACTCGTTTTTAGGTTAGCAGAGGTTGGAGGAAGGGCCAGATCGAGGCGTGGCTAGCTGCTGTCAAGGCAGAAAAAAGTCTGCAAATTGCTGTTCTCAGCTTTTTTTCTCTCCTCCACCCCTCC